>NW_027414034.1:0-26657 GCF_964106895.1 Numenius arquata | reverse complement strand
AGGGATCCCTTTTGGGGGGAAATTGGGGGGGGGGGAGCCCTCCTTCTGGGGGGGGTCTGTTGATGATTTTGGGGGTGATTTGGGTTTCTTTGGGGGGAGGGGGGTCTGTTGATGATTTTGGGGGTGATTTGGGGTTTTTGGGGGGTGATTTGGGGTTTTTTTTGGGGGGGAGGGGGGTCTGTTGATGATTTTGGGGGTGATTTGGGGGTTTTTTGGGGGGTCTGTTGATTTGGGGGTGATTTGGGGGGGTCTGTTGATGATTTTGGGGGTGATTTGGGGGTTTTTTGGGGGGGTCTTGATTTTGGGGGTGATTTGGGGGTTTTTTGGGGGGGGAGGGTCTGTTGATGATTTTGGGGGTGATTTGGGGTTTTTTTTGGGGGGGAGGGGGGTCTGTTGATGATTTTGGTGGTTTTTGGGGGTGATTTGGGGTTTTTTTGGGGGGGAGGGGGTCTGTTGATTTTGGGGGTGATTTGGGGTTTTTTTTGGGGGGGTCTGTTGATGATTTTGGGGGTGATTTGGGGTTTTTTTTGGGGGGGGAGGGGGGTCTGTTGATGATTTTGGGGATGATTTGGGGTTTTTTTTTGGGGGGGAGGGGGGTCTGTTGATGATTTTGGGGGTGATTTGGGTTTTTTTTGGGGGTGTCTGACACGTGTGTGTGTGTGTGTCCCCCACAGCCGGACGGGGGGTCCCCCCTGGCCTGCGAGGAGCGGGGGGTCTGGTTCCTGCTGGGGACGGCAGGGGAGGGGGGCTGCGCCCGGGGGGGGCCCCCCCTCTTCACCCCCATGGCCCCCCACGAGCGATGGGTCATGGGGGTCACCCGCGAGGCCTATTTCGCCGAGACCCCCCCGGAACCCCCCCGGGATGATGATGATGAGGAGGAGGATCCCCCTGGATTTTGGGGGGACCCCAGCCCCACGGAGGACTCAAGGGGGGGCCCCAAACCTTCTGAGGACCCCGGCGTCCGGGAGCCCCCCGAAACCACCGAGGAGCCCGGAATTTGGGGGGGCCCCAACCCCACGGGGAACCCTGGCATCCGGGAGCCCCCCGAAACCACCGAGGAGCCCGGAATTTGGGGGGGCCCCAAACCTTCTGAGGACCCCGGCGTCCGGGAGCCCCCCGAAACCACCGAGGAGCCCAGAATTTGGGGGGGCCCCAACCCCACGGGGGACCCTGGCATCCGGGAGCCCCCCGAAACCACCAAGGAGCCTGGAATTTGGGGGGGCCCCAACCCCACGGGGGACCCCGGCATCCGGGAGCCCCCCGAAACTACCGAGGAGCCCGGAATTTGGGGGGGCCCCAAACCTTCTGAGGACCCCGGCGTCCGGGAGCCCCCTGAAACCACCAAGGAGCCCAGAATTTGGGGGGACCCCAACATCTGGCGACAGGCCCAGGTCCCCCAGGACCCCGAGGTCTGGGGGCTCCCCCCAGATTGGGGGGACCCCGGCGTCTGGGAGGGCCTCGGAGAGGCCTGACACCCCCCCACACACGTTTTGGGGGGGCTGAGGGGTTTGGGGGGGGACAGAGCAATAAAGGTGGTGGTGGTTGGCAGTGACCCCCGGTTCTCCCTTGGGGGGGGACACACACACACCCCCCCAGCGTGGCACGTTTGGGCGTCACCAGCCCAATTCGGGGGGGCCCCCAGACCCATTCGAGGATCCCCAGACCCGTTTTGGGGGGTCCCCAGCCCCACTCGGGGCACACTCGGGGGTCCCCAGACCTATTTTGGGGGTCTCCAGCCCCATTTGGGGGTCCACAGCCCCACTCGGGGCACACTCGGGGGTCCCCAGTCCCATTTTGGGGGTCTCCAGCCCCACTTGGGGGTCCCCAGACCCATCCAGGCCCCACTTTGGGGTCCCCAGCCCCACTCCGGGGTCTCCAGATCCATTTTGGGGGGTCTCCAGGCCCACATGGGGGTCCCCAGACCCACTCGGGCCCCACTCCGGGGTCCCTAGACCCATTTTGGGGGGGTCTCCAGGCACATTTGGGGGTCCCAGCCCCACTTGGGGGACCCCAGCCTCATCCAGGGCACACTCAGGTGTCCCCAGCCCCATTTTGGGGGGTCCCCAGACCCATTTTGGGGGTCTCCAGCCCCACTCAGGCCCCACTTGGGGGTCACGCCCCGCAGAGACCCCAAAACTGCTCCAAAACAACCCAAATTTAATGGCGGGGGGGAACTGGCTGTCACCCATCGGCCCCGGCGGTTACTCCGCCTGTAACGGGGCCGGTGACACCGGGGAGTCCTCCAACACCGTCCCCACGGTGTCACGGCGTCCTGGGGGGTCCCTTCTCTACCTGTAACGGGGTTGGTGGCACCACAGAGTCCTCCAACAGCGTCTCCACCGCGTCCAGGGGTCCCACCACCTCCTCCTCCGCCTGTAACGGTGGTGGTGACACCAAAGAGTCCTCCCACACCGTCTCCGTCCTGTCCAGGTGTCCCACCACCTTCTCCTCCACCCGTAACGGGGTTGGTGGCACCACAGAGTCCTCCAACAACGTGTCCAGGGGTCCCACCACCTCCTCCTCCGCCTGTAACGTTGGTGGTGGAGCTGTAGAGTCCTCCAACACCGTCTCCATCCCGTCCGGGTGTCTTGCCATCTTCTCCTTCATCTGTAACGTGGTTGGTGGCACCACAGAGTCCTCCAACAGCGTGTCCAGGGGTCCCACCATCTTCTCCTCCGCCTGTGGCGTTGGTGGTGGAGCCATAGAGTCCTCCAACACCGTCTCCATCCCGTCCGGGTGTTGTACGGACACCTCTGCTTCCCGTAATGTTGTTGGTGGCACCAAGGAGTCCTCCAACACCTTCTCCATCGTGTTTAGGTGGTGTACAGGCACCTCTGGTGCTGCTACAGAGTCCTCCAACACCATCTCCACGGCCTCTGGGTGTCCCACGGTCTTCTCCTCCACCCGTAACATTGTTGGTGACACCAAAGAGTCCTCCAACACCGTCTCCATCCCATCCAGGTGTCCCCCCATCTTCTCCTCCACCCGTAACGTGGTTGGTGGCACCAAAGAGTCCTCCAACACCGTCTCCCTCCTGTCCAGGTGTCCCCCCATCTTCTCCTCCACCCGTAACGTGGTTGGTGGCACCAAGGGCTCCTCCAACAGTGTCTCTATGGCCTCTGGGTGTCCCACCACCTTCTCCTCCACCCGTAACGTGGTTGGTGGCACCAAAGAGTCCTCCAACACCGTCTCCCTCCTGTCCAGGTGTCCCCCCATCTTCTCCTCCACCCGTAACGTGGTTGGTGGCACCAAGGGCTCCTCCAACAGCGTCTCTATGGCCTCTGGGTGTCCCACCACCTTCTCCTCCACCTGTAACGTGGTTGGTGGTGCCACAGAGTCCTCCAACACCATTTCCGTCCCGTCCAGGTGTCCCCCCGTCTTCTCCTCCACCTGTAACACGGTTGGTGACATCACAGAGTCCTCCAACACCGTCTCCGTCCCGTCCGGGTGTCCCATGGTCTTCTCCTCCACCCGTAACGTGGTTGGTGGCATCAAGGCCTCCTCCAACACCATCTCCACGGCCTCTGGGTGTCTCGGTGACCCCTTCTCCACCTGTAACGCGGCGGGTGGTGCCGTAGAGCCCTCCGACGCCATCTCCGCTGCGTCGGGGTGTTGCAGGGACACCTCCTCCACTTCCCCCGCCCCGGGTGACACCGCGGGGTGACCGGCGGGACCCGGGGCGGGCTGGGGGTGGCCGTTGGCCGGCTGGTGGAGGCGCTGGTGGCCCAGCAGCTGCCGGCGCAGGCGGAAGGCCTTGGGGCAGAGGCCGCAGCGGTGCCGGCGGCGCTCCCCGTGGCCGCGCCGGTGGTTCTTGAGGGCCATCAGGTTGCCGAAGGCCTTGTGGCACAGCCCGCAGCGGAAGAGGCCGGTGGTGTGGCTCTGCCGGTGGTTGACCAGGCTCCCGGCGTGCTTGTAGCCGCGGCCGCACACCTCGCAGCGGAAGGGACGCTCCTCCTCCTCCTCCTCCTCTTCCTCTTTTTCCTCCTCCTCCTCCTGGTTGCCGGCGCGGGCCGGGGGTTGCCGCGGCGGGGCGGCCGGTGGCCCGGCCTTGCAGCGGGGGTGGTTGCGGAGGTGCGTGCGGAAGGCGGCCAGGTTGGGGTAGCGGCGGGCACAACCGGGGCAGGAGAAGACGCCGGTTTGGTGGCTCTGGCGGTGGTTGACCAAGCTGCCGCCGTGGCGGTAGGTTTTGCCGCAGAGGCTACAGGCGTAGGGGCGGGGTTGGCCCCGGGTGGCCACCAAGTGGGCCATGGCGGCCGCCTCCTCGGCCCGGTGGCCGCGGCTGTGCTCCCGCAGGCTGGGCAGGTCGCCGAAGGGCCGCCCGCAGTAGCCGCAGATTTGCCACAGCCCCTCGCACGAGGCTTCCCCCTCCGGCGGTGTCGGCAGCGGCATCGTCACCGTCGGCGTCACCTCCTGGTGGAGCTGCCGGTGGTGCCGCGCCAGCTCGGCCTCGCCGGGGAAGATGCCGCCGCAGAAGCTGCAGAGGAAGGGACGCTCTTCTTCCTCCTCTTCCTCTTCCTCCTCCTCTTCCTCCTGCGGGCCGGCATCACCGTGACGTGGCCGCCGGTGACGGTGACAATGAGCCCTCAGCGCCGGGAGGCCCCCGAACTCGGTGGGGCAGAGCGAGCACTGGTAGATGCCGGGGGGTGTCATCGTCGTCGTCGTCGGTGGTGACGGTGGCGTCGGGGAGGGCGGGGGTGTCACCTTGGGGGCGTCGCGGTGCCGGTGACGCCGTCGGCGGTGCCCCCGCAGGTGTCCCCGCAGGGCCCCCATGTTGGGGAAGCGCTTGGGGCAGTGGGGGCAGGGGAAGTCCCCCGTCTGGTGGGTGCGGCGGTGGTTGACCAGGCTCCCCGAGTGACGGTAGCTCTTCCCGCACTCCTGGCAGCGGTACAGCCGTGGGGTGATGTCACGGGTGACGTCATCACGGGGCGGCGGCGGCGGCGGGGGGGTGAGGCGACGGTGGCCCCGGGCGTGGGTGCGTAGGGCCAGCAGGTCGGGCAGGCGCTGGCCGCAGCGGGGGCAAGGGAAGTCCCCGGGCTGGTGGCCCCGGCGGTGGTTGGCCAGGCTGCCCCGGTGGCGGTAGCTGCGGCCGCAGTCCCCGCAGCGGTGACGGGGGGGGGACGGCATGGCTGGGGGGGGGAAAAGAGAGAGGGGGGAGAGGAGATGGGGGACCCAGGGGTCTGGGGGGGACCCAGGCATCCAGGACCCACATCTATGGGGGACCCAGGGGTCGGGGGGGGGACCTGTGGATCCTGGACCCACATCTATGGGGGAGCCAGGGGTCTGGGGGGGGACCCGTGGATCCTGGACCCACATCTATGGGGGACCCAGGGGTCTGGGGGGGGACCCGTGGATCCTGGACCCACATCTTGGGGGGACCCAGGCATCTGGGGGGGGACCCATGGATCCTAGACCCACATCTATAGGGGATGCAGAGGCCCAGGGGTGACCCAAGGGTCTGGGACCCACATCTCTGGGGGACCCAGGGGTCCAGAGGGGACCCAGGCATCCGAGACCCACATCTATGAGGGACCCAGGGGTCTGGGGGGGACCCAGGGGTCCAGGCCCCACATCTATGGGGCACCCAGGGGTCCGGGACCCGCATCTATGGGGCACCCAGGCATCTGTGGGTGACCCAGGGGTCCGGGACCCACATCTATGGGGGACCCAGGGGTCCAGAGGGGACCCAGGCATCCGAGACCCACATCTATGAGGGACCCAGGGGTCTGGGGGGGACCCAGGGGTCCGGGCCCCACATCTATGGGGCACCCAGGGGTCCGGGACCCGCATCTATGGGGCACCCAGGCATCTGTGGGTGACCCAGGGGTCCGGGACCCACATCTATGGGGGACCCAGGGGCCCAGAGGGGACCCAGGCATCCGAGACCCACATCTATGAGGGACCCAGGGGTCTGGGGGGGACCCAGGGGTCCAGGCCCCACATCTATGGGGGACCCAGAGGTCCGGGCCCCACATCTATGGGGCACCCAGGGGTCCGGGACCCGCATCTATGGGGCACCCAGGCATCTGTGGGTGACCCAGGGGTCTGCGACCCACATCTATGGGGGACCCCAGGAGTCTGGGCCCCACATCTATGGGGACACAGGGGTCTGGGACCCACAGCTATGGGCACCCAGGGGTCTGGGACCCCCATCTGTGGGGGACCCAGGCATCTGTGGGTGACCAGGGGCCCGGGACCCACATCTATAGGGGACCCAGGGGTCTGGGGGGGACCCAGGGGTCTGGATCCCACATCTATGGGGGACCCAGGGGTCTGGGGGGGGACCCATGGACCCGGGACCCACATCTATGGGGGACCCAGGGGTCTGTGGGGGACCCAGGGGTCCGGGACCCACATCTATGGGGCTATGGGGGACGCAGGGGCCCGCCCCCCCCCCCCCAGTGTCCCCCCCCCCCACACCCACCTGGGGGTCTCTCGCCGTCCCGCGCCGCACCGGGCTCCAAACGGGGGTGGGGGGGGCGGGCCTGGGAGACAAAGGGTTAAATTGGGGGGGGGGACCCCAAAACCCACCCCCTCCAAAACCCCCCCAGATCCCACCCCCCCCCCAAAGCGTGGGGGATCCCCCTAAACCCCCCCCCCCCGCCCTCCCCCCCCAAGGCCCCTCCCACCACGGAGGGGGGACCCCCCAAAACTTCCCCCCCCCCCCCCCCCGTGACACCCCCCCCCCACCGGCACCTCCTTTTGTTGCGGGGAGACCGGAACCCTCCGCTTTTGGCCCCGCCCCTTCCGCCACACCCACCCCCCCACACACCGGAAGTTCCGCCCACCCTCCTCGGCTACGTCACAGAGACCACGCCCCTCCCGCTTCCGCCCCCGCCCTCCCCGCGGTCCTAGCGCCCACCGGAGCCCCCCCAGGTACGGAACGGGGTGTCCCCCCCCCCCCCCCAATTCCCCCCTCCCCCGGCGCCCCCCCCCCCAACAGCTCCACCGGGGGGGGGGGCCCCCCCCCCTCCTCCATCGCCCCCCCATCCCATGGTGCATTGCGGCCCCCCCCATTGCACGGGCCGCCTCCCCCCCCCCAAATTGCATCCCCCCCCCCAAAATTACATCTCCCCCGCCCCCCCAAAATCGCACAAATCCCCCCCAAAATTCATCTCCCCCCCCCCACCATTGCCCCCTCTCGAGGTGCCCCCCCCCCCGCCCGGCACCCCCCTTCCCATGATGCATTGTACCCCCCCACCCCCCAAATTGCGACCCCGTTGCCTGCCCCCCCCCCCCCAAAAATTACCCCCCCTTCCCATGAGGCATTGCGCGCCCCTCCCCCACCCGCGCCGCCATCTTGTCGGGTGACAATGGGGGGGGGGGGGGGGGGAGGGTCGTCTCCCCCCCCCCCCCCATGGGGTGACCCCGGGGGGGGCAAAAAAATGGGGTGAAAAGATGGGAAACTGGGGGTGGGGTGGTGTGGGGGGGCAGTGTGTGTGTGTGTGGGGGGTGTCTCCTCTCCCTTCCCCCCACCATGGCGTTGTGTCCCCAGGGGGGGCCATGGAGGAGCTCCAGGAGGGGACGGGGGGGGACGCCGGTGGTGGAAGCCGTGGAGATGGTGGTGGGACCCATAGGAACGTCCGTGGTGGAACCCGGGGAGATATCGGTGGTGGAACCCATGGGGACATCCATGGTGGGACCAATAGGAACATCCGTGGTGGAACCCATGGGGACATCCGTGGTGGAACCCAGGGAGATATCGGTGGTGGAACCCATGGGGACATCGGTGGTAGAACCCATAGGAACGTCCATGGTGGAACCCATGGGGACATCGGTGGTGACACCCATAGGAACGTCCGTGGTGGAACCCATGAGGACATCGGTGGTGGAACCCATGGGGACATCCGTGGTGGAACCCATAGGAGTGTCCGTGGTGGAACCCATGAGGACATCGGTGGTGGAACCCACGGCCAAGGCCGTGATGGGACTCATAGGGACCTCCATGGTGACACCCATGGCCATGGGGACCTCCAAGATGACGCCCTGGATGACAACAGCCCTGAGGACATCAGCAATGACACCCTTGGGGACCTCCA
This sequence comes from Numenius arquata, assembly GCF_964106895.1. NCBI lineage: Eukaryota > Metazoa > Chordata > Aves > Charadriiformes > Scolopacidae > Numenius > Numenius arquata. The sequence goes on along the minus strand of NW_027414034.1, from coordinate 18,621 downwards.
GGACACCTCCCGTGGGGACCTCGGTGGTGCCACCCCCAGGGATGGCCTTGCCCTTCCCGCCTGCCCCATGTCGGGGACCCGCAACCGGTGTCCCACCCGCCCCACCGCTGTCCCCACCCCATCGCTGGCCCTGCGCCAGGCACAGACCCACGTGGCCACCAACTCTGGAGGTGGCACCAGGTCCAGAGGTGCCACCGCCACCATGGACGTGACCACCGCCTCCAGAGGGGCCACCACCAGGTCCAGAAGGGCCACCACAACGAGGTCCAGAGGAGCCACCGCCACGACGGCTGCGCCCACCGCCTCCAGAGGGGCCACCACCAGGTCCAGAGGGGCCACCACCACCACATCTGGAGGTGCCACCACCACGATGGATGTCTCTGAACCACCCGGAGATGCCGCTGCCACGATGGACGTCTGCAAAGAACCTGAGGGTGCCACCACCTCCATGGATACGTCCGTGACTTCTGTGGGCACCGCCACCAGGTCCAGAGGGGCCACCACCACCACAAGGTCCAGAGGGGCCACCACCACCACAAGGTCCAGAGGGGCCACCACCACGTCTGGGGGCACCGCCACCACGACGGATGCATCCACAGATGCCACCACCACAGTGGACACATCCAAACCAGCTGGAGGTGCCACCGCTACCACCACCCGCTCCAGAGGTGCCACCGCCACCAGCAGGTCCAGGGGTGGTGCCACCACCACCAGGTCCAGAGGTGCCACCGCCACGAGAGCTGCATGCAAAGCATGTGGGGACCCCACCGCTACGACAGCCGTGTCCAAAGCACCCGGAAGTTCCACCACCACCATCCTCGGCAATGCCACCACCACGATGGCCACATCTGAAGCCCCCGGAGATGCCACCACCGCCACCACCTCCACTCCCAAAGCGCCCAGAGATGCCACCACCGCCACCACGTCCACTCCCAAAGCACCCAGAGATGCCACCACCGCCACCACGTCCACTCCCAAAGCCCTCGGAGATGCCACCACCGCCTCCAAGCCTGCTTCCAAAGCCCCCGGAGATGCCACCACCACCACTACATCCATTCCCAAAGCCCCTGGAGATGCCACCACCACCAAGTCTGCACCCAAAGGCCCCGGAGATGCCACCACCGCCTCGGAAGCCCCCTGCTCGGCCTGCCCCCGCCCCGCTCCCCCCTTCCCCTGCGCCGCCTGCCCCAAATCCTACGGCACCCTCTCCAAGCTGACCATCCACCAACGCGCCCACACGGGCGAACGTCCCTTTTCCTGCCCGGATTGCCCCAAATCCTTCGCCGACCCTTCCGTCTACCGCAAGCACCGCCGGGGCCACGACGGGTTGCGCCCCCACCGCTGCGGGTCCTGCCCCAAAGCCTACGCCGAGCGCAAGGACCTGCGCAACCACCAGCGCAGCCACACGGGCGAGCGGCCCTTCCTCTGCGCCGAGTGCGGCAAGAGCTTCGGCCGGTCTTCTTCTCTGGCCTGCCACCAGCGCATCCATGCCCCCCGCAAGCCCTACGCCTGCGGCACCTGCGGCAAGTCCTTCACCCAGCTCTCCTCCTTCCAGAGCCACCAGCGGGTCCACACCGGGGAGCGCCCCTTCCTCTGCCCGCAGTGCGGCAGGATGTTCTCCGACCCTTCCAGCTTCCGCCGCCACCAGCGGGCCCACCAGGGCCTCAAGCCCTACGGCTGCGGCGAGTGCGGCAAGGCCTTTCGGCAACCGGCCGACCTGGCCGTCCACCGTCGGACCCACACGGGCGAACGGCCCTGGCGCTGCGGGGAGTGCGGCAAAGCCTTCGTGGCTTCCTGGGACCTGAAGCGGCACCGGCTGACCCACGGCGGGGAGCGCCCCTGGCGCTGCGGGGAGTGCGGGAAGGGTTTCTGGGAGAGGGCGGCCCTGGGCAAGCACCGCCGGACCCACTCCGGGGAGAGGCCCTACGCCTGCGGGCAGTGCGGGAAGGGCTTCGGGGGGCCCTCGGGGCTGCGCAAGCACGAGAGGACGCACGGGAAGAGGGAGGGGGAAGGAGGGGAGGGGGTGGCCGGTGGTGGCCTCAACGTGGCCGCCGGGCCTGGCCTCAATATGGCAGCCGGTGGCGGCCTCAACATGGCCACCAGACCTAGCCCCATTATGGCCGCTGGTGGTGGCCTCAGCATGGCCGCCGGCCCCGGCCCCAGTATGGCCACCAAACCTGGCCTCGATACGGCTGCTGGTGGTGGCCTCAACGTGGCCACCGGACCTGGCCTCGGCCTTGCTGGGGGTGGTCCAGGCATGGCCACTAGGCTTGGCCATGACTTGGCAGCTGGAGCTGGCCACAATATGGCCGCCAGAGGTGGCCATGGGATGGTTGCTGGTGCTGGGCATGCCGTCGGTGGCCAAGCTGGCCGTGGCATGGCCACCAGCGTCGGCCAAGGGATGGCCACCGGCGCTGGGCATGAGGTGGGTGGTCAACCTGGCCACATTATGGCCACCAGTGTTGGCCAAGGGATGGCTGTCGGCATTGGGCACGATGTGGGTGCCCAACCTGGCCACAGTATGGCCACCGGACTTGGCCACGACATGGCTAACAGAGCTGGCCACCAAGATAGCCGTGAGGTGGCCGCTGCTACCAGCAGGGACATAGGTGCTCAGCATAGTCACGACGTGGCCACTGGACTCGGCCACAGCATGGCCACCACCTCCAGAGCGGGGACCACTGGAGCTGGTCCCGACACGGCGGCCGCTGGGGGAGCCGTGGGCCGTGGAGGCCCCAATTTGGTTGCCCCAAACATGGCGGCCGCCAACATGGCCGCCCCCAGTGGAGGCTCCAACATGGCGGCCCCCATGGGAGAACCCAACATGGCAGCCCCTGTGGGAGAGTGCCTGGGTGCTGGGGGCGTGGCCCCTCCCGGCCCCGCCCCTCCGGAGCCCCGCCCCTTCGCCTGCCCCCTCTGCCCCAAGCGCTTTGGGGCGAGGGCGGGGCTTCGCAAGCACCAGCGCCGCCACGGCCCCGCCCCCTCCCCGCCGGCCCCGCCCACACCGTAGACACGCCCCTTTTACTCCAGTCCTGCCCGTGGGGGGGGTGGGGCTTTCTTGTGGGCGGTTCCTTGTGTGGCCACGCCCCTTTCCCCACGCCCCCTTCAACTGTGAATGGGAAATAAAAGGCTGAGACTCCGCCTCCGCCTCCTCTCTGACCACGCCCCCCCCCCCAAGGGGACCCAGGCCTTGGGGACCCCCTCACGAGGGACCCAGGCCTTGGGGACCCCCCTCCAGCCCCCCAATAGGGGACCCAGGACTTGGGGACCCCCTCATGAGGGAGCCAAGTGTCTGGGAACCCCCTCACAGCCCCCCAGTGAGGGACCCAGGCCTTGGGGAACCCCCTCCAGCCCCCCAATAGGGGACCCAGACCTTAGGGACCCCCTTACAGCCCCCCAACAAGGGACCCAGGCTTCTGGGGACCCTCTCATAAGGGACCCAAGTGTCTGGAGACCCCCTTACAGCCCCCCAATGAGGGACCCAGGCCTTGGGGACCCCCTTACAGCCCCCCAACAAGGGACCAAGCCCTCTGGGGACCCTCTCATGAGGGACTCAGGCCTCTGGAGACCCCCTTAGAGCCCCCCAACAAGGAACCCAGGCCTCTGGGACCCCCTCATGAGGGACCCAAGTGTCTGGAGATCCCCTTACAGCCCCCAGCGCAAGGGACACTGGTATCTGGGACCCCCTCATGAGGGACCCAGGCCTCTGGGGACCCCCTTACATCCCCCCAATGAGGGACTCAGGCCTTTGGGACCCCCTTATAGCCCCCCAATGAGGGACCCAGGCCTTGGGGAACCCCCTCCAGCCCCTCAAGGAGGGACCCAGCGCTCTTGGACCCCCTCATGAGGGACCCAAGCATTTGGGGACCCTCTTACAGCCCCCCAACGAGGGACCCAGGCCTTGGGGACCCCCTCATGAGGGACCCAAGTGCCTGGAGACCCCCTTACAGCCCCTTAATAAGGGACCAAGCCCTCTGGGGACCCTCTCATGAGGGACCCAAGTGCCTGGAGACCCCCTTACAGCCCCTTAATAAGGGACCAAGCCCTCTGGGGACCCCCTCATGAGGGACCCAAGTGCCTGGAGACCCCCTTACAGCCCCTTAATAAGGGACCAAGCCCTCTGGGGACCCCCTCATGAGGGACCCAAGTGTCTGGAGACCCCCTTACAGCCCCCTAATAAGGGACCAAGCCCTCTGGGGACCCCTCATGAGGGACCCAGGTATCAGGGGTCCCCTTTACTCACAATCCCAACACAGCCGGGCCTCTGGCCCCCCCTCACGAGGGTCCCAGCCACCCGTGGGGGGTCCCTCCAACCCCTCCACTGCCTGCCTCCCCGCCCCATAACTCACCGGCGGAGCAGGGCCCGAGCTCTCCTGTCACACACACGCCCCCCCCCTCACACACTCCCCGGACTCCATTTCCCGTCGTGCCTCACAAAATGGCGCCGCGCCCACAAAATGGCGCCGGGGGCCGTTCCCGCCTTTCGCCCTGCGCATGCGCAGCGCGCACCTTCCCCCCCCTCCCCGCCCCTCCGGTCGGACTGAACCATTCTGAGGGGATCTGAGGGGGGGGGGAGGCGGGGTGAGCGGACGGGGCCACGCTGAGGGAAGAGCCGGGGGGGGGGGGGGAAAGGGGGGGGCACACACTCAGACGCCTGGGTCCGCTGGCTGGTGAGTAACGGGGGGGGGGGGGGCGGACCCCGGGGAGGGGGGGGGCTGTCTCCTTTATTGTGGGGGTGTTTGGGGTGTCCCGGACCTCGGTCACTTGTAGGGGGGGGACGGGGACTGAGGGGACAAGTGGGGCCCGGAGGCCTGGGTCCCTTCTTGGGGGGGGACACTGAGGGGAGAAGTGGGTCCCGGAGGCCTGGGTCCCCTCTTGGGGGGGGATACTGAGGGGACAAGGGGGTCCCGGAGGCCTGGGTCCCCTCTTGGGGGGGGGACACTGAGGGGACAAAGGGGTCCCGAAGGCCTGGGTCCCTTCTTGGGGGGGGACACTGAGGGGAAAAGTGGGTCCCGGAGGCCTGGGTCCCCTCTTGGGGGGGGATACTGAGGGGACAAGGGGGTCCCGGAGGCCTGGGTCCCCTCTTGGGGGGGGACACTGAGGGGACAAGGGGGTCCCGGAGGCCTGGGTCCCCTCTTGAGGGTGACTGAGGGGACAGGGGGGTCCCGGAGGCCTGGGTCCCCTCTTGTGGGGGGGACACTGAGGGGACAAAGGGGTCCCGAAGGCCTGGGTCCCTTCTTGGGGGGGGACACTGAGGGGAAAAGTGGGTCCCGGAGGCCTGGGTCCCCTCTTGGGGGGGGATACTGAGGGGACAAGGGGGTCCCGGAGGCCTGGGTCCCCTCTTGGGGGGGGACACTGAGGGGACAAGGGGGTCCCGGAGGCCCGGGTCCCCTCTTGAGGGTGACTGAGGGGACAGGGGGGTCCCGGAGGCCTGGGTCCCCTCTTGTGGGGGGGGACACTGAGGGGACAGGGGGGTCCCGGAGGCCTGGGTCCCCTCTTGGGGGGGGGACACTGAGGGGACAGGGGGGTCCCGGAGGCCCGAGTCCCTTTTTTTGGGTGGACACTGAGGGAAAAAGGGAGTCCGGGATACCCGGGTCCCCTCCGGGGGGTTGTTGGGGGGGGCGTCCCGGACGGCTGGGTCCCCCTCTGGGGGTGGTCCCTGAGGGGGGGTGTGGGGCTCAGAGGCCTGGGTCCCTTTTTTTTTTGGGGGGTGGGGGGGATGTCTGTGTGTGTCGGGAAAGGGGGTCCCGGACTCCTAGGTCCCTTTTTGGGGGGGGTCCATGGGGGTTATGTGGGTCCCCGACAGCTGTGTGGGGCCCTGAGGCCTGGGTCCCCTTCTTGGGGGGGGTTGTGGGGGTCCCTGGGGGTGTGTGTGGGGGTGTCCCTTGGGGGGGGGGTATGTGGGTCTTGGGGGGGTTGTAGGGGTCCTTAGGGGGCTGTGGGGGTCCCTTGGGGGTTGCAAGTGTCCTGGGGGGGGTGGAGGGGGTGTCTGTGGGGGTCCCTGGGGACTGTGGGGGTCCCTGGGGGGGCTGTGGGGGTCCTTGGTGGAGTGTGGGGGTCCACGGGAGTTGTGGGGGTCCCTGGGGGGCTTGTGGGGATCCTTGGGGTGTTGACACCCCCCCCCCCCCCTTGGCCATGCCCAGGGAGGGACCCAGGCGTCTGGGTCCCCCCTTTCCTGCCTCCCCCCCACCATTTCCCGCCCCCCCTTCCTCCAGGAGATGCTGCGGCGGGTTTTGGGGGGCTGTCGGGGGGGGGCTCTGCCCACCCGCCCCCCCTCCCGGGCAGCCGCCGACCAGACCCCCCCTGACCTGGCTCGGGAGCGCTCCAAGGCCGTCACCTCCTTCTACCACCAGCCCGCCATCGACCTCGCCGCCGAGAAGGTGGGACCCCCAAAGTCTGGGAGGGGACCCCAAAATCTGGAGAGGGGACCCTGGTGTCTGTGGGGGGCCCCAGGTGTCTGGGGAGGGTGTCCTTGGTGTCGGTGGGGGGGTCTGTGGGGGAACCCCAAATTCTGTGGGGGGACCCCAGAGTCCAGAAGCGGACCCCCAAAAGCTGGGAGGGGACCCCAAAGTCTGGGGAGGGGACCCTGGTGTCTATGGGGGGCCCCAGGTGTCTGGGGAGGGTGTCCTTGGTGTCGGTGGGGGGGTCTGTGGGGGAACCCCAAAGTCTGGGAGGGGACCCCAAAGTCCAGGGGGGGATCCTGGTGTTTTGGGGGGGTGGTGTCTGTGGGGGGACTCTGGAGTCTGTGGGGGGATTCCAGAGTCCGGGAGGGGACCCCCAAAGGCTGGGAGGGGACCCCGGTGTCTGGGGGGGGGACCCCGCTGTCGGCAGGACCCGGGTGTCCCAGGGATTGGGGAGGTCTTGGGAAAGGATGGGGGGGGACCTTGCTGTCTGGGGGGGGACCCCCAAAATCTGGGAGGGAACCCAGGTGTCCAGGGGGGACCCAGGTGTCTGGGTGACACCCCCCTCCTTGTTCCCCCCCCCCCAGCCCTCGGTGCGTTTGACCCCCACCACCATGTTGTACTCGGGGCGCTCGCAGGACGGCAGCCACATCCTGGTGAGTTGGGGGGGACCCCAATGTCTGGGGGGGACCCAGGGGTTCAGGCAGGGGACCCGGGCGTTTGGGGGGGACTCAGGCTTTTTGTGGGGGGACCCAGGTGGTTTTGGGGGTCCCAGGTGTCTGGGTTGGGGGGATCCAGGTGGTTTTGGGGGGTCCCAGGTGGGAGGGGACCCAGGCGTCCGGGTGGGTGGCTCCGAGAGAACACAGACGGAGACCCAGGGGCCCGGGTGACTTTGGGGACCCCAGTGTCCGGTCGAGGGGGACCCCGACATCCGGCTGCCTCCCTCTTCCCCCCCCTCCCTTCCCAGAAAAGCGCCCGTTACCTGCAGCAGGAGCTGCCGGTGCGAATCGCCCACCGCATCAAGGGCTTCCGCAGCCTCCCCTTCATCATCGGCTGCAACCCCACCATCCTCCACGTGGTGCGTCCGGGGGGGACACCGGGGGCCGGGGGGGGGAACCTGGGGTCCGGGAGGGGACCTCGGGGTCCTGGGGGGGGACCTTGGTGTCCAGGAGGGGACCTCAGGGTCCTGGGGGGACCCTGGCGTCCTGGGGAGGGTGGGCTCTGGAGCCCTGGGGGGGGGACCTTGGGGTCTGGGAGGGGACCTTGGGGTCCTGGGGGGGGCTCTGGAGCCCTGGGGGGGATCTTGGGTTCCAGGGGGGGATCTTGGGGTCTGGGAGGGGACCCAGGGGTCCTGGGGGGACACCTTGGGGTCCGGGAAGGGACCTCAGCGTCCTGGGGGGGACCCTGTGGTCTGGGGGGGGACCCTGATGTCTGGGGTGAGACCTTGGGGTTTGGGTTGGGGACCCTAGCGTTCGAGGGGGGACCCCGGCATCTCGGGGGGGTCCCTGGCGTTTGGGAGGGGACCGAGGCATCCTGGGGTGACCCTGGGGTCCAGGAAGAGACCCCAACATCCAGAGGGGACCCCGGCATCTGGGGAGGGGACCCCGGTGTCCGGGTGGTGACGGTGTCCGTGTCCCCACCCCCCAGCACGAGCTGTACATCCGTGCCTTCCAGAAGCTCAGCGAGTTCCCACCCGTGAGTGTCACCGTGTCACCGTGTCACCGTCAGCCCTGTCACACTGTCATCCCTGTCACCCCGTCAGTCTCCATGTCAACCTGTGTCCCCCTCGCCCCTGTCACCCTGTCTCCGTGTCACCCATGTCACCCTTACCACCGTCACCCCTATCCCCACATCCCCCTCACCCTTGTCACCTGTTCCTGTGTCCCCCTCACCCCTGTCACCCTGCCCCCGTGTCCCCCTCACTCTTGTCACCCTGTCACCCTGTCCTCGTGTCACCCTGTCCTCGTGTCACCCATGTCCCTGTGTCACCCTGTCCTTGCGTCACCCATGTCCCCTGTGTCACCCATGTCCCTGTGTCCCTGTGTCCCCCTCACCCTTGTCACCCTGTCTCCGTGTCACCCTCACCGCCATCACCCCTGTCCTTGTGTCACCCTGCCCGTGTCACCCCCATCCCCACATCACCCTGTGTCACCGTTCCACCGTCACTCCTGTCCCCATGTCACCCTGTCCTTGTGTCACCCGTGTCCTCCTTACCCCCGTCACCCCTGTCCCCATGTCCCCCTCACCGCCGTCACCCCTGTCACCCTGTCCCCGTGTCACCCTCACCGCCGTCACCCCATCCTTGTGTCACCCTGCCCCTGTGTCACCCCCATCCCCACATCACCCCGTGTCACCCCTGTCCCCGTGTCACCCTGTCCCTGTGTCACCCTCACCCCTGTCCCCGTGTCACCCGCTCCCCTTGTCACCCCCATCCCCACGTCACCCCGTGTCACCCTGTCCCTGTGTCACCCTCACCCCTGTCCCCGTGTCACCCACTCCCCTTGTCACCCCCATCCCCACGTCACCCCGTGTCACCCTGTCCCCGTGTCACCCTCACCCCTGTCCCCGTGTCACCCGCTCCCCTTGTCACCCCCATCCCCACGTCACCCCGTGTCACCCTGTCCCTGTGTCACCCTCACCCCTGTCCCCGTGTCACCCGCTCCCCTTGTCACCCCCATCCCCACGTCACCCCGTGTCACCCCTCCCCGCGGCGCCCGGGCGGGTGTCAGGGGTGGGTGACAAGGTCCCCCCCCCCACACACACCGCCACACACACCCCCCCGTGTCACACCCCCCCCCCCAGATCCAGGGGCGGGGGGACGAGGCGCGGTACTGCGCGCTGTTGCGGCAGCTGCTGGAGGACCACAAGGACGTGGTGACGCTGTTGGCCGAGGGGCTGCGCGAGTGTCGCCGACACATCCAGGTACAACGCAACGGGGGGGGGGGGGGGGGGGCGGCAGGAAAGGGGGTCACGGGTGCCTGGGTCCTTTTGGGGGGGTAGAAAGGGGGTCCTGGATGCCTGGGTCCCATTTTTTGGGGGGGACACTGAGGCTGGGTCCCCTCTGGGGGGGTGGGAAAGGGGGGTCCCAGGATTCTGGGTCCTTCTGGGGGGTGGGAAAGGGGGACTCGGGATCCTGGGTCCCATTTTTTGGGGGGGGTCCCGGGATCCTGGGTCCCATTTTGGGGGGTGGGAAAGGGGGTCATGGACGCTTGGGTCCCATTTTGGGGGGGACACTGTGGCTGTGTCCCCTCTGGGGGGTGGGAAAGGGGGTCCCAGGATCCTGGGTCCCATTTTTTGGGGGGGACACTGAGGCTGGGTCCCCTCAGGGGAGGGGAAAGGGGGTCCTGGATGCCTGGGTCCCTTTTTTGGGGGGGGGTCCTGGGATCCTGGGTCCCATTTTTTGGGGGGGACACTGAGGCTGTGTCCCCTCTGGGGGGGTGGGAAAGGGGGGTCCCGGGCACCTGGGTCCTTTTTGGGGGGGGTCCGTGTGGGTCCCTGGGGGTGTGGGAGGGGGTCTTGTGGGGGTGTAGGTGTCCTTGGGGGGGGTTAGGTGTCTTGGGGGGGGGGAATTGGGGTCCCTGGGGATATTTGGGGTCCGGGGGGGGGCTGTGGGTCCTTTGGGGGGATCCCCCACCCCTGATACGTGGTGCCCCCCCCACCAGGACGAGCGCCTGCTGCGGCCCTTCCTGGACAAGACGCTGACGTCGCGGCTGGGGATGCGGATGTTGGCCGCCCACCACCTGGCCCTGCACGAGGACAAGGTATAGGGGAGGGGGCTATAGGGGACCACCTATATATAGCCCCTATAGGTGCTTACCTCGCTTTCTTTCCCCCCCCCCCCCCTCTTCAGCCCGATTTCGTGGGCATCATCTGCACCCGCCTCTCCCCCAAGAAGCTCATCGAGAAGTGGGTCGACTTCGCCCGGTGAGGCGCCTATGGGGCTATACATCCCCCTATAGATCCCCCTAGAGGTTCCCCGGGGAGCTATAGGGCCTCCTGTGGGTATTTTGTTGTTGGGGGGGGGGCGGGATAATAAGGTTTTTTTCTGGGGGTTCTGTGGGCGTCCCTGTGGGGCTGTAAGGGCGCTGTGCAGCTCCTATAGAGCTATATGGCTACAGGTGTTCCTATATATATAGGAGTTTGAGGGGGAGTTCCTATAGGGCTATATAGGTCTCATGAAGGTCTTTATGGGCTATAGGGGTTCCTATAGGGTCACAGGAGCTCTGGGGGGGGTCCTATAGGGCTCTATGGGCCTCCTGAAGGTCTTTGTGGGCTATAGGGGTTGCTATAGGGTCACAGGAGCTCTGGGGGGGGGTTCTATAGTGCTACATGGGCCTCCTGCAGGTCTTTATGGGCTATAGGGGTTGCTATAGGGATTCCTATGGGGTCACAGGACCTCTGGGGGGGTTCCTATAGGGCTATATGGATCTCCTGCAGGTCTTTATGGGCTATAGGGGTTGCTATAGGGGTTGCTATAGGGGTTCGTATATATATATGAGCTCGGTGGGGGTTCCTATAGGGCTATATGGGCCTCCTGCAGGTCTTTATGGGCCATAGGGGTTGCTATAGGGATTCCTATGGGGTCACAGGAGCTCTGGGGGGGGGGTTCTATAGTGCTATATGGGCCTCCTGCAGGTCTCTGTGGGCCATAGGGGTTGCTATAGGGTCACAGGTGCTCTGGGGGGGGCCTATAGGGCTATAGGGGCCCAGCGTGGGGGGGCGGGGGGGCCATAGTGTTTCCCAGGAGGGATTTATGGGGGGGGGGGGGGTTCCTGGGGGCTTCTCTGAGGGCTCGTATGGGGTGGGGGCCGGCGGGGTGACAGTGGGGGTGATGGGGGTGGGGGTCAGGGGGTGCCATGGGGGGGTCAGGGGGTGCCATGGGGTGACGGGGGGGTGACCTGGGGGGGGGTCGCAGGCGCCTGTGCGAGCACCAGTACGGGAACGCCCCCCGGGTGCGCATCAACGGGCACGTGGCCGCCCGGTTCCCCTTCATCCCCCTCCCCCTCGACTACGTCCTGCCCGAGCTGCTCAAGAACGCCATGAGGTACGGGGGGGGGGGCTATAGGGGGCTATAGGGGGCTATAGGGGGCAAGGGAGGGGGGGTAGGGCCGGAGGGGGGGGGTGTTTTGGGGAGAAGAAGGGAGATACGGGGGTTTGGGGGGGGGCGGGGGTTTGGGCCTTGGGAGGGCGAGGGGGGCTATAGGGGGTGTGGGGTCTATGGGGGGGTGTGGGGTCTATAGGGGGTGGGGTCTTATGGGGGGGTGTGGGATCTATAGGGGGTGGAGTCTATGGGGGGGTGTGGGGTCTATAGGGGGTGGGGTCTTATGGGGGGGTGGGGTCTATAGGGGGTGGAGTCTATGGGGGGTGTGGGATCTATAGGGGGTGGGGTCTTATGGGGGGTGTGGGGTCTATGGGGGGGGTTTTATGGGGGGGTGTGGGGTCTATAGGGGGTGGTGTCTTACGGGGGTGTGTGGGGTCTATAGGGGGTGTGGGGTCTATAGGGGTGGAGTCTATGGGGGGGTGTGGGGTCTATAGGGGGTGGAGTCTATGGGGGGTGTGGGATCTATAGGGGGTGGGGTCTTATGGGGGGTGTGGGGTCTATGGGGAGGGTCTTATGGGGGGTGTGGGGTCTATAGGGGGTGGGGTCTAATAGGGGGTGGGGTCTATGGGGGGGTATGGGGTCTATAGGGGGATGGTGTCTTACGGGGGTGTGTGGGGTCTATAGGGGGTGGGGTCTATAGGGGGTGGGGTCTATAGGAGGGGTGGGGTCTATAGGAGGGTATGGGGGGTCTTATGAGGGGTATGGGGTCTATAAGGGGTGGGGTGGTGTCTTACTGGGGTGTGGGGGGTCTATGGGGGGGTATGGGGTCTATAGGGGGTGTGAGGGGTCTATGGGGGGGTATGGGGTCTATGGAGGGTGTGTGGGGTCTTATGGGGTGGGGTGGCGTCTATAGGAGGGGTGGGGGTCTATAGGGGGGGTATGTGGTCTTATGGGGAGGTGTGGGGTCTATAGGAGGGGTGGGGGGTCTTATGAGGGGAGTATGGGGTCTATAGGGGGGGTATGGGGTCTATAGGGGGTGTGGAGGGTTTTATGGGGGGGGATGGGGTCTATAGGGGTGGGGTGGGGTCTATAGGGGGGGTACGGGGTCTATAGGGGGCGTGGAGAGTTTTAGGGGGGAGGATGGGGTCTATAGGGGGGTATATGGGGCCATAGGTGACCGTCTGTGTGGGGCGGCGCAGGGCGACGATGGAGTCCCACCTGGACACCCCCTACAACGTCCCCGACATCGTGGTGACCATCGCCAACAACGACATCGACCTCGTCATCCGGTACCAGGGGGGGTGGGGGTGTCACCGGGGGGGGTCCCCATGGAGGGTCTCTGGGAGCTTCTCCGTGGTGTCTTCATGTCTCCATGGACGGTCTTCGTGGTGTCCCCATGAGGAGCTTCTCCATGGTGTCCCCACGGATGGTCCCCGTGGTGTCCCCAAGGTGTTCTCATCTGCTGGGGGTTCTCCATGGTGTCCCCAAGGTGTTCTCATCTCGGGGGGTTCTCCACGGTGTCCCCACGGATGGTCTCCATGGTGTCCCCAAGGTGTTCTCATCTACTGGGGGTTCTCCATGGTGTCCCCAACGTCTTCTCATCTAGGGGGGTTCTCCACGGTGTCCCCACGGATGGTCTCCATGGTGTCCCCAAGGTGTTCTCATCTACTGGGGGTTCTCCATGGTGTCCCCACGGATGGTCTCCATGGTGTCCCCAAGGTGTTCTCATCTAGAGGGGTTCTCCATGGTGTCCCCACATCCCTGGTGTCCCCAAGATGTTCTCATCTAGGGGGGTTCTCCATGGTGTCCCCACGGATGGTCCCCGTGCCCATCCCTGACATTCCTCTCTCCCGGGGCCACCTCTCTCCCCCACCTTTGAGCCTCCCCTGAGGTCTCTCTCGTGTCCCCACCCCCAGGATCTCTGACCGGGGCGGTGGGATCCCCCACGACCTCCTGGACAAGGTGACCGAGTACCACTTCAGCACGGCCGAGGCCAGCGCCCAGGACCCACGCTTGGGGGGCCCCTTCCGCAACCTGCTGGACCTCAGCAACAGCGGCCAGGCCTGCCCCATGCACGGGTACGTCCCCACGGAGGGCCACCAAGGCGGGGTGGGGAGGTTTCCTCTGAAGCGTTGGGGACCTCCTGGTGACCCACGGCTGCCCCACAGGTTCGGGTTCGGGCTGCCCACCTCCCGGGCCTACGCCGAGTACTTGGGGGGCTCCCTCTGCCTGCAGTCGCTCCAGGGGGTGGGCACCGACGTCTACCTGCGCCTGCGTCACATCGACGGCAAGGGGGAGAGCTTCCGGATCTAGGGGGGGACCCGGATGCCTGGGACCCCCCTGCCCCACCGCCCCGGACGCCTGGGGCCCGGAGACCCTGATGTTGGACGTTTATCATCGTGGAGGTCAAGGTTCTTCTGGAGAACCTCCCCATGATGAACGTCCATCATCGTGGAGGTCAAGATTCTTGAGAACTGCCCAACGTTGGACATCCATCGTTCATGGAGGCCAAGGTTCTTCTGGAGAACTTCCTACTGATGGATGTTCATCATCGTGGAGGTGAAGGTCCTCCTGGAGAACACCCCCACGTTGGACATTGAGCATCATGGAGATCAAGGTGCTCCTGGAGAACCCCAAGATTGGACATTCATCATCATGGAGGTCAAGGTTCTTCTGGAGAACCCCCACGTTGGACGTCCATGGTCGTGGAGGCCAAGGTTCTTCTGGAGAAACCGCTCCCCCCGTGTTGGACGTTCACCATCGCAGAGGTCAGGGTTCTGGAGAACCTCCCCATGATGGACGTCCATCATCGTGGAGGTCAAGGTTCTTGAGAACTCCCCAACGTTGGACGTCCATCGTTCATGGAGACCAAGGTTCTTCTGGAGAACCTCCTACTGATGGATGTTCATCATCGTGGAGGTGAAGGTCCTCCTGGAGAACACCCTCCCTCCACGTTGGACGTTCACCCTCACAGAGGTCGAGGTTCTGGAGAACCTCCCCATGATGGACATTCATCATCGAGGAGGTCAAGGTTCTGGAGAACCTCCCCGTGTTTGATGTTCATGGTCGTGGAGGTCAAGGTCCTCACGGAGAACCTCCCAACGTTGGACACTGAGCATCATGGAGATCAAGGTGCTCCTGGAGAACCCCAACATTGGACATCCATCATCGTGGAGGTCAAGGTTCTTCTGGAGAACCCCCACGTTGGACGTTCACGGTTGTGGAGGTCAAGGTGCTCCCGGACACCTGTGTCCCTTGGACATGGGGGCTCCCCCCACACCCACCCAGAACATTGGGGTTCCCGACCCCCCACCCCCTACCCCCACCCCGTTTGGCTTCGTTAGGGCCCCCCTCGTTACCGGGGCCCCGCCCTCATTAAAGCTGCAGACGGTGCCAAGGGCAGAGGGTTTATTGGGGTGTCCGGGACCGGGGAGGGGGGACAATGAGGAGGAGGAAGAGGAGGAGGAGAAGGGGGGAGGAAGGATGAGGAGGCCTCTTGGTGCCCAGAAGCCCCATTTGGCCCATTTCTTGCCCCAAATCCATCTTCATCTTCTTCCTCAGGGCGTCCATCGTCTTCCTCAGGGCGTCCGCCTTCATCACTGTCCTTTTCCTGGTCTTCAGCCTCCTCAGGGTCTCCATCTTCATCACCCTCTTCCTCCTCAGGGTCTCCACCATCTTCCTCCTCAAGGTCTCCATCTTCATCACCCTCTTCTTCCTCGAGGTCTCCATCTTCCCTCCCTCAGTGTCACCTCCTTCCTCTTCCCCAGGGTCTCCATCCTCCTCCTCCTCACCATCACATTCCTCCTCAGCGTCTCCATCTTCGTCACCATCTTCCTCATCAGGGTCTCCATCTTCACCTTCCTCCTCAGGGTCTCCATCCTCCTCCTCACCACCCTCTTCCTCCTCAGGGTCTCCATCTTCACCTTCCTCCTCAGGGTCTCCATCCTCCTCACCATCGCCTTCCTCCTCCTCAGGGTCTCCGTCCTCCTCCTCGCCACCCTCTTCCTCCTCAGGGTCTCCATCTTCACCTTCCTCCTCGTGGTCTCCACCTTCACCACCATCCTCCTTCTCGGGGTCTTCATCCTCCTCCTCAGGATCTCCATCCTCTTCCTCACCACCCTCTTCCTCCTCGCCCCTCAGCGTCACCTGGTGTCACCTCCTTCCCCTAATCGGTATCACCTCCTTCCTCCTCCCCGGCGTCTCCATCCTCTTCCTCCTCACCACCCCCTTCCTCCTCACCACCACCATCGTCCTCCTCGGGGCCTCCATCGCTATCTTCCTCTTCATGCTCTCCACCTTCACCTCCATCCTCTTCCTCAGGGTCTCCACCTTCACCACCACCTTCCTCCTCGTGGTCTCCGTCTCCCTCCTCACCATCACCTTCCTCCTCCTCAGGTTCTCCATCTTCCTCCTCAGGGTCTCCATCCTTCTCCTCCTCCTCCCCAGGCTCTTCCTCCCGGGGGTGTCCCTCCTCCTCCTCCTCCTCGCCGTGGGGCTGGCCCCACTGCTCGGTGGGGTGACAGCAGGGACAGTCAGAGCGGTGGGAGGGCTCAGCGTCGCGCTGGGGGTTGTAGAAGTCTGTAGGGGGGAGGAGGGGAAGGACATGTGACCCCCATGGGGTGTCCCGTGGGGTGGTGGCACCACGTAGGTTCTGAAGGACTCGCCCATGGTCCCCAGGTCCTCCAAGGTGTCACCTACAGGGTGCCCCATGGGGCGTCTCCTATGGGGTGGTGAGTTCTGGAGGACTCACCCATGGTCCCCAGCTCCTTCAAGGTGTCCCCCATGGGGTGGTGGCCCCGTGGAGGTTCTGGAGGACTCCCCGCTCCTATGGGGTGTCACCTCTAGGGTTCCCCATGGGGTGAAGGCCCCATAGGAGGTTCTGGAGGACTCCTCCTTCCTATGGGTTGTCACCTCTAGGGTTCCCCATGGGGTGGAGGCCCCACAGGAGGTTCTGGAGGACTCCCCCCTCCTATGGGGTGTCACCTCTAGGGTGCCCCACGGGGTTCCCCATGGGGTGGAGGCCCCACAGGAGGTTCTAGAGGACTCCCCGCTCCTATGGGGTGTCACCCCTAGGGTGTCCCATGGGGTGGAGGCCCCATGGAGGTTCTGGAGGACTCACCCCTCCTATGGGGTGTCACCTCTAGGGTGCCACACAGGGCTCCCCATGGGGTGAAGGCCCCATAGGAGGTTCTGGAGGACTCCTCCTTCCTATGGGGTGTCACCTCTAGGGTTCCCCATGGGGTGGTGGCCCCACAGGAGGTTCTGGAGGACTCCCGCCTCCTATGGGGTGTCACCTCTAGGGTGCCACACAGGGCTCCCCATGGGGTGAAGGCCCCATAGGAGGTTCTAGAGGACTCCCCCTTCCTATGGGTTGTCACCTCTAGGGTTCCCCATGGGGTGGTGGCCCCACAGGAGGTTCTGGAGGACTCCCCCCTCCTATGGGGTGTCACCTCTAGGGTGCCACACAGGGCTCCCCATGGGGTGGAGGCCCCATAGGACATTCTGAAGGACTCCCCCCCGCTATGGGGCGCGCTGTGGGGCGGTGGGTTCCTGAGGACTCACCCATGCTCCCCGGCCTCTCCATCCTCTCCTTCCTCTCCAGCTCCTCCAGCTCCTCCAGCAGCTCCAGCAGGGCCCGGCAGGTCTCCTCGCCCCGGGCCACCGCCAGGGCCAGCAGCCGCCGGGGCCACCCCCGCCCCCCCGGGGGTCCCAGCGCCGCCTCCTCCGTGGGGCCCAGCGCCCCCCGGTCCCGCAGACCCTCCAGCAGCGCCCCCCCGGGCACCCCCCGCAGCCGCCGCTCCAGTGCCCGGCCCCCCCCCCGCACCCGCTCCAGCGCCCGGGACATGGGGGGCGGCGGGGGGGCTATAGGGGACCGAGGGGGGGGGGGGCTATAGGGGACCGAGGGGGGGGGGCTATAGGGGACGGGGGGGTCTTTGTAGGGGATGGGGGGGGCTATAGGGGACTGAGGGGGGGGCTATAGGGGACCGAGGGGGGGGCTATAGGGGACCGAGGGGGTCTTTGTAGGGGATGGGGGGGCTATAGGGGACGGGGGGGGCTATAGGGGACCGAGGAGGGGGTCTATAGGGGCCGGGGGGGTCTTTATAGCGAATGGGGGGGGCTATAGGGGACCGAGGGGGGGGCTATAGGGGATGGAGGGGTCTTTGTAGGGGACGGGGGGGCTATAGGGGATGGGGGGGGCTATAGGGGACCGAGGGGGGGCTATAGGGGGTCTATATAGGGGATGGGAGAGGCTATAGGGGACCGAGGGGGGGCTATAGGGGACAGGGGGGGTCTATATAGGGGATGGGAGAGGCTATAGGGGACTGAGGGGGTCTTTATAGGGGACGGGGGGGTCTATAGAGGATGGAGGAGGGTCTATAGGGGACAGTAGGGGGTCTATAGGGGATGGAGGAGGGTCTATAGGGGATGGGGGGGGTCTATAGGGGACAGAGTAGGGTCTATAGGTGAGTGACCCGACCTATAGGGAACAGCGGAGAGGCCTCAGTGTGGCGCTCAGCCCTATAGGGGACACCGTAGAGTCTCTATAGGTGACTGCCCGGACCTATAGGGGACAATAGAGAGGGATCAGCCCTATAGGGGAGAGCCCCATACGTGAGGGCCCAGCCCTATAGCGCCCCCCCTCCCTCCAACTCGGAGGCTCAGCCCTATAGGGTCCCCTCACTGCCCCACTCACCCCCCCCCCCCGCCCCATAGGGGGCTGGGCCAGGCCCTAAAGAGCCTCCCAGGCCTGGCTTACCCTATAGCCCCCCCCCTACCTGCTCCCGGCCCCCTATACGGCTCCTATAGGGCCCTCAGAGGGGCCCCCGGCTATTCTTAGCACTGACCTTTTGACGCCGCCCCGGCCCGGCCCCTGTGACGTCAGAGCCAGCATGGACCCCATAGGCGACCCCCCCACACACCGAGTCTGGGGGGGGGGGGCGAGAGGGGTCCCTATAGGCTGCCCTATGGATTTGGGTAGGGTAGGGGGTCTGTATGGGTGCCCTATAGGTGTCTATAGGGGCCCTGGGGGGGGAGCAGGGGCGGGTGGGGGGTTCTATAGGGTCCCTATGGGGGGGCGCGGGGGCCGGGGGGGTGCCTCTATGAGGTTTCTATAGGGTTCCTGAGGCAGCGGAGGCGGCTATAGGATCTCTATAGGGTCCCTTATGAGGGAGCGGAGCC
>NW_027414033.1:0-49310 GCF_964106895.1 Numenius arquata | reverse complement strand
TACGGAACTCTACGGAACCTGACAGAAACACTGTGCGCCCCTACAGGCCCTTGCGGGCACTTGCAGAACTCTGCTGGAACCCACGGAACTTTATGGAACCCTATCAGCCCCTACGGAAGCCTAAAGACCCTTGCAGGCAGTTACGGAACGGTACAGGGCCCTACGGAACTTTACCAGCCACTACGGAACTCTACGGGCCCCTACGGAACCCTGCAGAACCCTCCAGAACCTTACAGAATCCCACGGATTCCTACAGACTCCTGCGGGCACTTACTCAACCCTAGAGGACCCTACGGAACACTGCCAGCCCCTATGGAAGGAACCCTACGGGCCCCTACAGAACAGTACTGGCTCCTGCGGTACTCTACAGGCCTCTAGGAACCTACGAAGCTCTACGGAACCCTATGGATCCTTACGGAACAGTACGGGCCCCTTCAGACCTCTGCGGGCGCTTATGGAAACCTACAGGACCCTACGGAACTGTACGAGACTCTACAGGCCCCTAGGGAACACCACAGGCCCCTACGGAACCCTACACAACCCTCTGGAAACTTATGGCACCCTACAAGCTCCTACCAACCCCTGCGGGCACTTACACAACCCTACAGGCCCCTACGGAAATCTACGGGACTCCACGGGCCCCTAGGGAAGCCTACAGATTTCAACGGAACCCTACGAGCCCCTCTGAACCCTACAGAATACTCCAGGACCCGACAGCACTCTACAAGACCCTTAGCAACACAACGGAACCTCACTAAAACCCTATGGGCTCCTACAGAACACTGCAGGCGCCTACGGAACCCTACAGACCCCTACGGAACCCTACAGACACCTGCGGGCACTTACAGAACCCTGCAGGCCCCTAAGGAACCCTACAGGTCCATACAGAACCCCACAGGGCCCTACGGAACTTTACCAGCCACTACGGAACTCTACGGGCCCCTACGGAACCCTGCAGAACCCTCCAGAACCTTACAGAATCCCACAGACTCCTACAGACTGCTGCGGGCACTTACACAACCCTACAGGCCCCTACGGAACTGCCAGCCCCTACGGAAGGAACCTTACGGGCCCCTACAGAACACTACTGGCTCCTGCGGTACTCTACAGGCCTCTAGGGAACCTACGAAGCTCTACGGAACCCTATGGATCCTTACGGAACAGGACGGGCCCCTTCAGACCTCTGCGGGCGCTTATGGAAACCTACAGGACCCTACGGAACTGTACGAGACTCTACAGGCCCCTAGGGAACACCACAGGCCCCTATGGAACCCTACACAACCCTCTGGAAACTTATGGCACCCTACAAGCTCCTACCAACCCCTGCGGGCACTTACACAACCCTACAGGTCCCTACGGAAATCTACGGGACTCCACGGGCCCCTAGGGAAGCCTACAGATTTCAACGGAACCCTACGAGCCCCTCTGGAACCCTACAGAATACTCCAGGACCCGACAGCACTCTACAAGACCCTTAGCAACACAACGGAACCTCACTAAAACCCTATGGGCTCCTACAGAACACTGCAGGTGCCTACGGAACCCTACAGACCCCTACGGAATACTACCAGCCGCTACGGAAACCTATGGCCCCTACGGAACTCTACGGAACCTGACAGAAACACTGTGGGCCCCTACAGGCCCTTGCGGGCACTTGCAGAACTCTGCGAGAACCCACGGAACTTTATGGAACCCTACCAGCCCCTACGGAAGCCTAAAGATCCTTGCAGGCAGTTACGGAACTGTACAGGGCCCTACGGAACTTTACCAGCCACTACGGAACTCTACGGGCCCCTACGGAACCCTGCAGAACCCTCCAGAACCTTACAGAATCCCACGGATTCCTACTACAGACTCCTGCGGGCACTTACTCAACCCTAGAGGACCCTACGGAACACTGCCAGCCCCTATGGAAGGAACCCTACGGGCCCCTACAGAACAGTACTGGCTCCTGCGGTACTCTACAGGCCTCTAGGGAACCTACGAAGCTTTACGGAACCCTATGGATCCTTACGGAACAGTACGGGCCCCTTCAGACCTCTGCGGGCGCTTATGGAAACCTACAGGACCCTACGGAACTGTACGAGACTCTACAGGCCCCTAGGGAACACCACAGGCCCCTACGGAACCCTACACAACCCTCTGGAAACTTATGGCACCCTACAAGCTCCTACCAACCCCTGCGGGCACTTACACAACCCTACAGGTCCCTACGGAAATCTACGGGACTCCACGGGCCCCTAGGGAAGCCTACAGATTTCAACGGAACCCTACCAGCCCCTCTGGAACCCTACAGAATACTCCAGGACCCGACAGCACTCTACAAGACCCTTAGCAACACAACGGAACCTCACTAAAACCCTATGGGCTCCTACAGAACACTGCAGGCGCCTACGGAACCCTACAGACCCCTACGGAACCCTACAGACACCTGCGGGCACTTACAGAACCCTGCAGGCCCCTACAGAACCCTACAGGTCCATACAGAACCCCACAGGGCCCTACGGAACTTTACCAGCCACTACGGAACTCTACGGGCCCCTACGGAACCCTGCAGAACCCTCCAGAACCTTACAGAATCCCACAGACTCCTACAGACTGCTGCGGGCACTTACACAACACTACAGGCCCCTACGGAACACTGTCAGCCCCTACGGAAGGAACCTTACGGGCCCCTACAGAACACTACTGGCTCCTGCGGTACTCTACAGGCCTCTAGGGAACCTACGAAGCTCTACGGAACCCTATGGATCCTTACGGAACAGTACAGGCCCCTTCAGACCTCTGCGGGCGCTTATGGAAACCTACAGGACCCTACGGAACTGTACGAGACTCTAGAGGCCCCTAGGGAACACTACAGGCCCCTACGGAACCGTACGAGACTCTACAGGCCCCTAGGGAACACCACAGGCCCCTACGGAACCGTACGAGACTCTACAGGCCCCTAGGGAACACCACAGGCCCCTACGGAACCCTACACAACCCTCTGGAAACTTATGGCACCCTACAAGCTCCTACCAACCCCTGCGGGCACTTACACAACCCTACAGGTCCCTACGGAAATCTACGGGACTCCACGGGCCCCTAGGGAAGCCTACAGATTTCAACGGAACCCTACGAGCCCCTCTGGAACCCTACAGAATACTCCAGGACCCGACAGCACTCTACAAGACCCTTAGCAACACAACGGAACCTCACTAAAACCCTATGGGCTCCTACAGAACACTGCAGGTGCCTACGGAACCCTACAGACCCCTACGGAATACTACCAGCCCCTACGGAAACCTATGGCCCCTACGGAACTCTACGGAACCTGACAGAAACACTGTGCGCCCCTACAGGCCCTTGCGGGCACTTGCAGAACTCTGCTGGAACCCACGGAACTTTATGGAACCCTATCAGCCCCTACGGAAGCCTAAAGACCCTTGCAGGCAGTTACGGAACGGTACAGGGCCCTACGGAACTTTACCAGCCACTACGGAACTCTACGGGCCCCTACGGAACCCTGCAGAACCCTCCAGAACCTTACAGAATCCCACGGATTCCTACAGACTCCTGCGGGCACTTACTCAACCCTAGAGGACCCTACGGAACACTGCCAGCCCCTATGGAAGGAACCCTACGGGCCCCTACAGAACAGTACTGGCTCCTGCGGTACTCTACAGGCCTCTAGGGAACCTACGAAGCTCTACGGAACCCTATGGATCCTTACGGAACAGTACGGGCCCCTTCAGACCTCTGCGGGCGCTTATGGAAACCTACAGGACCCTACGGAACTGTACGAGACTCTACAGGCCCCTAGGGAACACCACAGGCCCCTACGGAACCCTACACAACCCTCTGGAAACTTATGGCACCCTACAAGCTCCTACCAACCCCTGCGGGCACTTACACAACCCTACAGGCCCCTACGGAAATCTACGGGACTCCACGGGCCCCTAGGGAAGCCTACAGATTTCAACGGAACCCTACGAGCCCCTCTGGAACCCTACAGAATACTCCAGGACCCGACAGCACTCTACAAGACCCTTAGCAACACAACGGAACCTCACTAAAACCCTATGGGCTCCTACAGAACACTGCAGGCGCCTACGGAACCCTACAGACCCCTACGGAACCCTACAGACACCTGCGGGCACTTACAGAACCCTGCAGGCCCCTAAGGAACCCTACAGGTCCATACAGAACCCCACAGGGCCCTACGGAACTTTACCAGCCACTACGGAACTCTACGGGCCCCTACGGAACCCTGCAGAACCCTCCAGAACCTTACAGAATCCCACAGACTCCTACAGACTGCTGCGGGCACTTACACAACCCTACAGGCCCCTACGGAACACTGCCAGCCCCTACGGAAGGAACCTTACGGGTTCCTACAGAACACTACTGGCTCCTGCGGTACTCTACAGGCCTCTAGGGAACCTACGAAGCTCTACGGAACCCTATGGATCCTTACGGAACAGGACGGGCCCCTTCAGACCTCTGCGGGCGCTTATGGAAACCTACAGGACCCTACGGAACTGTACGAGACTCTACAGGCCCCTAGGGAACACCACAGGCCCCTATGGAACCCTACACAACCCTCTGGAAACTTATGGCACCCTACAAGCTCCTACCAACCCCTGCGGGCACTTACACAACCCTACAGGTCCCTACGGAAATCTACGGGACTCCACGGGCCCCTAGGGAAGCCTACAGATTTCAACGGAACCCTACGAGCCCCTCTGGAACCCTACAGAATACTCCAGGACCCGACAGCACTCTACAAGACCCTTAGCAACACAACGGAACCTCACTAAAACCCTATGGGCTCCTACAGAACACTGCAGGTGCCTACGGAACCCTACAGACCCCTACGGAATACTACAAGCCGCTACGGAAACCTATGGCCCCTACGGAACTCTACGGAACCTGACAGAAACACTGTGCGCCCCTACAGGCCCTTGCGGGCACTTGCAGAACTCTGCGAGAACCCACGGAACTTTATGGAACCCTACCAGCCCCTACGGAAGCCTAAAGATCCTTGCAGGCAGTTACGGAACTGTACAGGGCCCTACGGAACTTTACCAGCCACTACGGAACTCTACGGGCCCCTACGGAACCCTGCAGAACCCTCCAGAACCTTACAGAATCCCACGGATTCCTACAGACTCCTGCGGGCACTTACTCAACCCTAGAGGACCCTACGGAACACTGCCAGCCCCTATGGAAGGAACCCTACGGGCCCCTACAGAACACTACTGGCTCCTGCGGTACTCTACAGGCCTCTAGGGAACCTACGAAGCTTTACGGAACCCTATGGATCCTTACGGAACAGTACGGGCCCCTTCAGACCTCTGCGGGCGCTTATGGAAACCTACAGGACCCTACGGAACTGTACGAGACTCTACAGGCCCCTAGGGAACACCACAGGCCCCTACGGAACCCTACACAACCCTCTGGAAACTTATGGCACCCTACAAGCTCCTACCAACCCCTGCGGGCACTTACACAACCCTACAGGTCCCTACGGAAATCTACGGGACTCCACGGGCCCCTAGGGAAGCCTACAGATTTCAACGGAACCCTACCAGCCCCTCTGGAACCCTACAGAATACTCCAGGACCCGACAGCACTCTACAAGACCCTTAGCAACACAACGGAACCTCACTAAAACCCTATGGGCTCCTACAGAACACTACAGGCGCCTACGGAACCCTACAGACCCCTACGGAACCCTACAGACACCTGCGGGCACTTACAGAACCCTGCAGGCCCCTACAGAACCCTACAGGTCCATACAGAACCCCACAGGGCCCTACGGAACTTTACCAGCCACTACGGAACTCTACGGGCCCCTACAGAACCCTGCAGAACCCTCCAGAACCTTACAGAATCCCACAGACTCCTACAGACTGCTGCGGGCACTTACACAACACTACAGGCCCCTACGGAACACTGTCAGCCCCTACGGAAGGAACCTTACGGGCCCCTACAGAACACTACTGGCTCCTGCGGTACTCTACAGGCCTCTAGGGAACCTACGAAGCTCTACGGAACCCTATGGATCCTTACGGAACAGTACAGGCCCCTTCAGACCTCTGCGGGCGCTTATGGAAACCTACAGGACCCTACGGAACTGTACGAGACTCTAGAGGCCCCTAGGGAACACTACAGGCCCCTACGGAACCGTACGAGACTCTACAGGCCCCTAGGGAACACCACAGGCCCCTACGGAACCGTACGAGACTCTACAGGCCCCTAGGGAACACCACAGGCCCCTACGGAACCCTACACAACCCTCTGGAAACTTATGGCACCCTACAAGCTCCTACCAACCCCTGCGGGCACTTACACAACCCTACAGGTCCCTACGGAAATCTACGGGACTCCACAGGCCCCTAGGGAAGCCTACAGATTTCAACGGAACCCTACGAGCCCCTCTGGAACCCTACAGAATACTCCAGGACCCGACAGCACTCTACAAGACCCTTAGCAACACAACGGAACCTCACTAAAACCCTATGGGCTCCTCCAGAACACTGCAGGTGCCTACGGAACCCTACAGACCCCTACGGAATACTACCAGCCCCTACGGAAACCTATGGCCCCTACGGAACTCTACGGAACCTGACAGAAACACTGTGCGCCCCTACAGGCCCTTGCGGGCACTTGCAGAACTCTGCTGGAACCCACGGAACTTTATGGAACCCTATCAGCCCCTACGGAAGCCTAAAGACCCTTGCAGGCAGTTACGGAACGGTACAGGGCCCTACGGAACTTTACCAGCCACTACGGAACTCTACGGGCCCCTACGGAACCCTGCAGAACCCTCCAGAACCTTACAGAATCCCACGGATTCCTACAGACTCCTGCGGGCACTTACTCAACCCTAGAGGACCCTACGGAACACTGCCAGCCCCTATGGAAGGAACCCTACGGGCCCCTACAGAACACTACTGGCTCCTGCGGTACTCTACAGGCCTCTAGGGAACCTACAAAGCTCTACGGAACCCTATGGATCCTTACGGAACAGTACGGGCCCCTTCAGACCTCTGCGGGCGCTTATGGAAACCTACAGGACCCTACGGAACTGTACGAGACTCTACAGGCCCCTAGGGAACACCACAGGCCCCTACGGAACCCTACACAACCCTCTGGAAACTTATGGCACCCTACAAGCTCCTACCAACCCCTGCGGGCACTTACACAACCCTACAGGCCCCTACGGAAATCTACGGGACTCCACGGGCCCCTAGGGAAGCCTACAGATTTCAACGGAACCCTACGAGCCCCTCTGGAACCCTACAGAATACTCCAGGACCCGACAGCACTCTACAAGACCCTTAGCAACACAACGGAACCTCACTAAAACCCTATGGGCTCCTACAGAACACTGCAGGCGCCTACGGAACCCTACAGACCCCTACGGAACCCTACAGACACCTGCGGGCACTTACAGAACCCTGCAGGCCCCTACAGAACCCTACAGGTCCATACAGAACCCCACAGGGCCCTACGGAACTTTACCAGCCACTACGGAACTCTACGGGCCCCTACAGAACCCTGCAGAACCCTCCAGAACCTTACAGAATCCCACAGACTCCTACAGACTGCTGCGGGCACTTACACAACCCTACAGGCCCCTACGGAACACTGCCAGCCCCTACGGAAGGAACCTTACGGGCCCCTACAGAACACTACTGGCTCCTGCGGTACTCTACAGGCCTCTAGGGAACCTACGAAGCTCTACGGAGCCCTATGGATCCTTACGGAACAGTACGGGCCCCTTCAGACCTCTGAGGGCGCTTATGGAAACCTACAGGACCCTACGGAACTGTACGAGACTCTAGAGGCCCCTAGGGAACACTACAGGCCCCTACGGAACCGTACGAGACTCTACAGGCCCCTAGGGAACACCACAGGCCCCTACGGAACCGTACGAGACTCTACAGGCCCCTAGGGAACACCACAGGCCCCTACGGAACCCTACACAACCCTCTGGAAACTTATGGCACCCTACAAGCTCCTACCAACCCCTGCGGGCACTTACACAACCCTACAGGCCCCTACGGAAATCTACGGGACTCCACGGGCCCCTAGGGAAGCCTACAGATTTCAACGGAACCCTACGAGCCCCTCTGGAACCCTACAGAATACTCCAGGACCCGACAGCACTCTACAAGACCCTTAGCAACACAACGGAACCTCACTAAAACCCTATGGGCTCCTACAGAACACTGCAGGTGCCTACGGAACCCTACAGACCCCTACGGAATACTACCAGCCCCTACGGAAACCTATGGCCCCTACGGAACTCTACGGAACCTGACAGAAACACTGTGCGCCCCTACAGGCCCTTGCGGGCACTTGCAGAACTCTGCTGGAACCCACGGAACTTTATGGAACCCTATCAGCCCCTACGGAAGCCTAAAGACCCTTGCAGGCAGTTACGGAACGGTACAGGGCCCTACGGAACTTTACCAGCCACTACGGAACTCTACGGGCCCCTACGGAACCCTGCAGAACCCTCCAGAACCTTACAGAATCCCACGGATTCCTACAGACTCCTGCGGGCACTTACTCAACCCTAGAGGACCCTACGGAACACTGCCAGCCCCTAGGGAAAGAACCCTACGGGCCCCTACAGAACACTACTGGCTCCTGCGGTACTCTACAGGCCTCTAGGGAACCTACAAAGCTCTACGGAACCCTATGGATCCTTACGGAACAGTACGGGCCCCTTCAGACCTCTGCGGGCGCTTATGGAAACCTACAGGACCCTACGGAACTGTACGAGACTCTAGAGGCCCCTAGGGAACACTACAGGCCCCTACGGAACCGTACGAGACTCTACAGGCCCCTAGGGAACACCACAGGCTCCTACGGAACCGTACGAGACTCTACAGGCCCCTAGGGAACACCACAGGCCCCTACGGAACCGTACGAGACTCTACAGGCCGCTAGGGAACACCACAGGCCCCTACGGAACCCTACACTACCCTCTGGAAATTTATGGCACCCTACAAGCTCCTACCAACCCCTGCGGGCACTTACACAACCCTACAGGCCCCTACGGAAATCTATGGGACTCCACAAGCCCCTAGGGAAGCCTACAGATTTCGACGGAACCCTACCAGCCCCTCTGGAACCCTACAGAATACTCCAGGACCCGACAGCACTCTACAAGACCCTTAGCAACACAACGGAACCTCACTAAAACCCTATGGGCTCCTACAGAACACTGCAGGCGCCTACGGAACCCTACAGACCCCTACGGAACCCTACAGACACCTGCGGGCACTTACAGAACCCTGCAGGCCCCTACAGAACCCTACAGGTCCATACAGAACCCCACAGGGCTCTACGGAACTTTACCAGCCACTACGGAACTCTACGGGCCCCTACGGAACCCTGCAGAACCCTCCAGAACCTTACAGAATCCCACAGATTCCTACAGACTCCTTCGCGCACTTACTCAACCCTAGAGGACCCTACGGAACACTGCCAGCCCCTATGGAAGGAACCCTACGGGCCCCTACAGAACACTACTGGCTCCTGCGGTACTCTACAGGCCTCTAGGGAACCTACGAAGCTCTACAGGCCCCTATGGATCCTTACGGAACAGTACGGGCCCCTTCAGACCTCTGCGGGCGCTTATGGAAACCTACAGGACCCTACGGAACTGTACGAGACTCTAGAGGCCCCTAGGGAACACCACAGGCCCCTACGGAACCGTACGAGACTCTAGAGGCCCCTAGGGAACACCACAGGCCCCTACGGAACCCTACACAACCCTCTGGAAACTTATGGCACCCTACAAGCTCCTACCAACCCCTGCGGGCACTTACACAACCCTACAGGCCCCTACGGAAATCTACGGGACTCCACGGGCCCCTAGGGAAGCCTACAGATTTCAACGGAACCCTACGAGCCCCTCTGGAACCCTACAGAATACTCCAGGACCCGACAGCACTCTACAAGACCCTTAGCAACACAACGGAACCTCACTAAAACCCTATGGGCTCCTCCAGAACACTGCAGGTGCCTACGGAACCCTACAGACCCCTATGGAATACTACCAGCCGCTACCGAAACCTATGGCCCCTACGGAACTCTACGGAACCTGACAGAAACACTGTGCGCCCCTACAGGCCCTTGCGGGCACTTGCAGAAAACTCTGCAGGAACCCATGGAACTTTATGGAACCCTACCAGCCCCTACGGAAGCCTAAAGAGCCTTGCAGGCAGTTACGGAACGGTACAGGGCCCTAGGGAACGTTACCAGCCACTACAGAACTCTACGGGCCCCTACGGAACCCTGCAGAACCCTCCAGAACCTTACAGAATCCCACGGATTCCTACAGACTCCTGCGGGCACTTACTCAACCCTAGAGGACCCTACGGAACACTGCCAGCCCCTATGGAAGGAACCCTACGGGCCCCTACAGAACACTACTGGCTCCTGCGGTACTCTACAGGCCTCTAGGGAACCTACGAAGCTCTACGGAACCCTATGGATGCTTACGGAACAGTACGGGCCCCTTCAGACCTCTGCGGGCGCTTATGGAAACCTACAGGACCCTACGGACCTGTACGAGACTCTAGAGGCCCCTAGGGAACACTACAGGCCCCTACGGAACCGTACGAGACTCTACAGGCCCCTAGGGAACACCACAGGCCCCTACGGAACCGTACGAGACTCTACAGGCCCCTAGGGAACACCACAGGCCCCTACGGAACCCTACACTACCCTCTGGAAACTTATGGCACCCTACAAGCTCCTACCAACCCCTGCGGGCACTTACACAACCCTACAGGCCCCTACGGAAATCTACGGGACTCCACGGGCCCCTAGGGAAGCCTACAGATTTCGACGGAACCCTACCAGCCCCTCTGGAACCCTACAGAATACTCCAGGACCCGACAGCACTCTACAAGACCCTTAGCAACACAACGGAACCTCACTAAAACCCTATGGGCTCCTCCAGAACACTGCAGGTGCCTACGGAACCCTACAGACCCCTACGGAACCCTACAGACACCTGCGGGCACTTACAGAACCCTGCAGGCCCCTACAGAACCCTACAGGTCCATACAGAACCCCACAGGGCCCTACGGAACTTTACCAGCCACTACGGAACTCTACGGGCCCCTACGGAACCCTGCAGAACCCTCCAGAACCTTACAGAATCCCACGGATTCCTACAGACTCCTGCGGGCACTTACTCAACCCTAGAGGACCCTACGGAACACTGCCAGCCCCTATGGAAGGAACCCTACGGGCCCCTACAGAACACTACTGGCTCCTGCGGTACTCTACAGGCCTCTAGGGAACCTACGAAGCTCTACGGAGCCCTATGGATCCTTACGGAATAGTACGGGCCCCTTCAGACCTCTGCGGGCGCTTATGGAAACCTACAGGACCCTACGGAACTGTACGAGACTCTAGAGGCCCCTAGGGAACACTACAGGCCCCTACGGAACCGTACGAGACTCTACAGGCCCCTAGGGAACACCACAGGCCCCTACGGAACCGTACGAGACTCTACAGGCCCCTAGGGAACACCACAGGCCCCTACGGAACCCTACACTACCCTCTGGAAATTTATGGCACCCTACAAGCTCCTACCAACCCCTGCGGGCACTTACACAACCCTACAGGCCCCTACGGAAATCTACGGGACTCCACGGGCCCCTAGGGAAGCCTACAGATTTCAACGGAACCCTACCAGCCCCTCTGGAACCCTACAGAATACTCCAGGACCCGACAGCACTCTACAAGACCCTTAGCAACACAACGGAACCTCACTAAAACCCTATGGGCTCCTCCAGAACACTGCAGGTGCCTACGGAACCCTACAGACCCCTACGGAACCCTACAGACACCTGCGGGCACTTACAGAACCCTGCAGGCCCCTACAGAACCCTACAGGTCCATACAGAACCCCACAGGGCCCTACGGAACTTTACCAGCCACTACGGAACTCTACGGGCCCCTACGGAACGCTGCAGAACCCTCCAGAACCTTACAGAATCCCACGGATTCCTACAGACTCCTGCGGGCACTTACTCAACCCTAGAGGACCCTAGGGAACACTGCCAGCCCCTATGGAAGGAACCCTACGGGCCCCTACAGAACACTACTGGCTCCTGCGGTACTCTACAGGCCTCTAGGGAACCTACGAAGCTCTACGGAGCCCTATGGATCCTTACGGAACAGTACGGGCCCCTTCAGACCTCTGCGGGTGCTTATGGAAACCTACAGGACCCTACGGAACTGTACGAGACTCTACAGGCCCCTAGGGAACACTACAGGCCCCTACAGAACCGTACAAGACTCTACAGGCCCCTAGGGAACACCACAGGCTCCTACGGAACCGTACGAGACTCTACAGGCCCCTAGGGAACACCACAGGCCCCTACGGAACCGTACGAGACTCTACAGGCCCCTAGGGAACACCACAGGCCCCTACGGAACCCTACACAACCCTCTGGAAACTTATGGCACCCTACAAGCTCCTACCAACCCCTGCGGGCACTTACACAACCCTACAGGCCCCTACGGAAATCTACGGGACTCCACGGGCCCCTAGGGAAGCCTACAGATTTCAACGGAACCCTACGAGCCCCTCTGGAACCCTACAGAATACTCCAGGACCCGACAGCACTCTACAAGACCCTTAGCAACACAACGGAACCTCACTAAAACCCTATGGGCTCCTCCAGAACACTGCAGGTGCCTACGGAACCCTACAGACCCCTACGGAATACTACCAGCCGCTACGGAAACCTATGGCCCCTACGGAACTCTACGGAACCTGACAGAAACACTGTGCGCCCCTACAGGCCCTTGCGGGCACTTGCAGAAAACTCTGCAGGAACCCACGGAACTTTATGGAACCCTACCAGCCCCTACGGAAGCCTAAAGAGCCTTGCAGGCAGTTACGGAACGGTACAGGGCCCTACGGAACTTTACCAGCCACTACGGAACTCTACGGGCCCCTACGGAACCCTGCAGAACCCTCCAGAACCTTACAGAATCCCACGGATTCCTACAGACTCCTGCGGGCACTTACTCAACCCTAGAGGACCCTACGGAACACTGCCAGCCCCTATGGAAGGAACCCTACGGGCCCCTACAGAACACTACTGGCTCCTGCGGTACTCTACAGGCCTCTAGGGAACCTACGAAGCTCTACGGAACCCTATGGATCCTTACGGAACAGTACGGGCCCCTTCAGACCTCTGCGGGCGCTTATGGAAACCTACAGGACCCTACGGACCTGTACGAGACTCTAGAGGCCCCTAGGGAACACTACAGGCCCCTACAGAACCGTACGAGACTCTACAGGCCCCTAGGGAACACCACAGGCCCCTACGGAACCGTACGAGACTCTACAGGCCCCTAGGGAACACCACAGGCCCCTACGGAACCCTACACTACCCTCTGGAAACTTATGGCACCCTACAAGCTCCTACCAACCCCTGCGGGCACTTACACAACCCTACAGGCCCCTACGGAAATCTACGGGACTCCACGGGCCCCTAGGGAAGCCTACAGATTTCGACGGAACCCTACCAGCCCCTCTGGAACCCTACAGAATACTCCAGGACCCGACAGCACTCTACAAGACCCTTAGCAACACAACGGAACCTCACTAAAACCCTATGGGCTCCTCCAGAACACTGCAGGTGCCTACGGAACCCTACAGACCCCTACGGAACCCTACAGACACCTGCGGGCACTTACAGAACCCTGC
This sequence comes from Numenius arquata, assembly GCF_964106895.1. Classification (NCBI taxonomy): domain Eukaryota; kingdom Metazoa; phylum Chordata; class Aves; order Charadriiformes; family Scolopacidae; genus Numenius; species Numenius arquata. The sequence goes on along the minus strand of NW_027414033.1, from coordinate 35,569 downwards.
AGGCCCCTACAGAACCCTACAGGTCCATACAGAACCCCACAGGACCCTACGGAACTTTACCAGCCACTACGGAACTCTACGGGCCCCTACGGAACCCTGCAGAACCCTCCAGAACCTTACAGAATCCCACGGATTCCTACAGACTCCTGCGGGCACTTACTCAACCCTAGAGGACCCTACGGAACACTGCCAGCCCCTATGGAAGGAACCCTACGGGCCCCTACAGAACACTACTGGCTCCTGCGGTACTCTACAGGCCTCTAGGGAACCTACGAAGCTCTACGGAGCCCTATGGATCCTTATGGAACAGGACGGGCCCCTTCAGACCTCTGCGGGCGCTTATGGAAACCTACAGGACCCTACGGAACTGTACGAGACTCTAGAGGCCCCTAGGGAACACTACAGGCCCCTACGGAACGGTACGAGACTCTACAGGCCCCTAGGGAACACCACAGGCCCCTACGGAACCCTACACAACCCTCTGGAAACTTATGGCACCCTACAAGCTCCTACCAACCCCTGCGGGCACTTACACAACCCTACAGGTCCCTACGGGACTCTATGGGCCCCTAGGGAAGCCTACAGATTTCAACGGAACCCTACGAGCCCCTCTGGAACCCTACAGAATACTCCAGGACCCGACAGCACTCTACAAGACCCTTAGCGACACAACAGAACCTCACTAAAACCCTATGGGCTCCTACAGAACACTGCAGGTGCCTATGGAACCCTACAGACCCCTACGGAATACTACCAGCCGCTACCGAAACCTATGGCCCCTACGGAACTCTACGGAACCTGACAGAAACACTGTGGGCCCCTACAGGCCCTTGCGGGCACTTGCAGAACTCTGCAGGAACCCACGGAACTTTATGGAACCCTACCAGCCCCTACGGAAGCCTAAAGATCCTTGCAGGCAGTTACGGAACGGTACAGGGCCCTACGGAACTTTACCAGCCACTACGGAACTCTACGGGCCCCTACGGAACCCTGCAGAACCCTCCGGAACCTTACAGAATCCCACAGACTCCTACAGACTCCTGCGGGCACTTACACAATCCTAGAGGCCCCTACGGAACACTGCCAGCCCCTATGGAAGGAACCCTACGGGCCCCTACAGAACACTACTGGCTCCTGCGGTACTCTACAGGCCTCTAGGGAACCTACGAAGCTCTACGGAACCCTATGGATCCTTACGGAACAGTACGGGCCCCTTCAGACCTCTGCGGGCGCTTATGGAAACCTACAGGACCCTACGGACCTGTACGAGACTCTAGAGGCCCCTAGGGAACACTACAGGCCCCTACAGAACCGTACGAGACTCTACAGGCCCCTAGGGAACACCACAGGCCCCTACGGAACCGTACGAGACTCTACAGGCCCCTAGGGAACACCACAGGCCCCTACGGAACCCTACACTACCCTCTGGAAACTTATGGCACCCTACAAGCTCCTACCAACCCCTGCGGGCACTTACACAACCCTACAGGCCCCTACGGAAATCTACGGGACTCCACGGGCCCCTAGGGAAGCCTACAGATTTCGACGGAACCCTACCAGCCCCTCTGGAACCCTACAGAATACTCCAGGACCCGACAGCACTCTACAAGACCCTTAGCAACACAACGGAACCTCACTAAAACCCTATGGGCTCCTCCAGAACACTGCAGGTGCCTACGGAACCCTACAGACCCCTACGGAACCCTACAGACACCTGCGGGCACTTACAGAACCCTGCAGGCCCCTACAGAACCCTACAGGTCCATACAGAACCCCACAGGACCCTACGGAACTTTACCAGCCACTACGGAACTCTACGGGCCCCTACGGAACCCTGCAGAACCCTCCAGAACCTTACAGAATCCCACGGATTCCTACAGACTCCTGCGGGCACTTACTCAACCCTAGAGGACCCTACGGAACACTGCCAGCCCCTATGGAAGGAACCCTACGGGCCCCTACAGAACACTACTGGCTCCTGCGGTACTCTACAGGCCTCTAGGGAACCTACGAAGCTCTACGGAGCCCTATGGATCCTTATGGAACAGGACGGGCCCCTTCAGACCTCTGCGGGCGCTTATGGAAACCTACAGGACCCTACGGAACTGTACGAGACTCTAGAGGCCCCTAGGGAACACTACAGGCCCCTACGGAACGGTACGAGACTCTACAGGCCCCTAGGGAACACCACAGGCCCCTACGGAACCCTACACAACCCTCTGGAAACTTATGGCACCCTACAAGCTCCTACCAACCCCTGCGGGCACTTACACAACCCTACAGGTCCCTACGGGACTCTATGGGCCCCTAGGGAAGCCTACAGATTTCAACGGAACCCTACGAGCCCCTCTGGAACCCTACAGAATACTCCAGGACCCGACAGCACTCTACAAGACCCTTAGCGACACAACAGAACCTCACTAAAACCCTATGGGCTCCTACAGAACACTGCAGGTGCCTATGGAACCCTACAGACCCCTACGGAATACTACCAGCCGCTACCGAAACCTATGGCCCCTACGGAACTCTACGGAACCTGACAGAAACACTGTGGGCCCCTACAGGCCCTTGCGGGCACTTGCAGAACTCTGCAGGAACCCACGGAACTTTATGGAACCCTACCAGCCCCTACGGAAGCCTAAAGATCCTTGCAGGCAGTTACGGAACGGTACAGGGCCCTACGGAACTTTACCAGCCACTACGGAACTCTACGGGCCCCTACGGAACCCTGCAGAACCCTCCGGAACCTTACAGAATCCCACAGACTCCTACAGACTCCTGCGGGCACTTACACAATCCTAGAGGCCCCTACGGAACACTGCCAGCCCCTATGGAAGGAACCCTACGGGCCCCTACAGAACACTACTGGCTCCTGCGGTACTCTACAGGCCTCTAGGAAACCTACGAAGCTCTATGGAGCCCTGTGGATCCTTACGGAACAGTACGGGCCCCTTCAGACCTCTGCGGGCGCTTATGGAAACCTACAGGACCCTACGGAACTGTACGAGACTCTACAGGACCCTAGGGAACACCACAGGCCCCTACGGAACCGTACGAGACTCTAGAGGCCCCTAGGGAACACCACAGGCCCCTACGGAACCCTACACAACCCTCTGGAAACTTATGGCACCCTACAAGCTCCTACCAACCCCTGCGGGCACTTACACAACCCTACAGGCCCCTACGGAAATCTACGGGACTCCACGGGCCCCTAGGGAAGCCTACAGATTTCAACGGAACCCTACGAGCCCCTCTGGAACCCTACAGAATACTCCAGGACCCGACAGCACTCTGCAAGACCCTTAGCAACACAACGGAACCTCAGTAAAACCCTATGGGCTCCTACAGAACACTGCAGGTGCCTACGAAACCCTGCAGGCCCCTACGGAACCCTACAGACACCTGCGGGCACTTACAGAACACTGCAGGCCCCTACGGAACCCTACAGGTCCATACAGAACCCCACAGGGCCCTACGGAACTTTACCAGCCACTACGGAACTCTACGGGCCCCTACAGAACCCTGCAGAACCCTCCGGAACCTTACAGAATCCCACAGACTCCTACAGACTCCTGCGGGCACTTACACAATCCTAGAGGCCCCTACGGAACACTGCCAGCCCCTATGGAAGGAACCCTACGGGCCCCTACAGAACACTACTGGCTCCTGCAGTACTCTACAGGCCTCTAGGAAACCTACGAAGCTCTGTGGAGCCCTGTGGATCCTTACGGAACAGTACGGGCCCCTTCAGACCTCTGCGGGCGCTTATGGAAACCTACAGGACCCTACGGAACTGTACGAGACTCTACAGGCCCCTAGGGAACACCACAGGCCCCTACGGAACCGTACGAGACTCTACAGGCCCCTAGGGAACACCACAGGCCCCTACGGAACCCTACACAACCCTCTGGAAACTTATGGCACCCTACAAGCTCCTACCAACCCCTGCGGGCACTTACACAACCCTACAGGTCCCTACGGGACTCCACGGGCCCCTAGGGAAGCCTACAGATTTCAACGGAACCCTACGAGCCCCTCTGGAACCCTACAGAATACTCCAGGACCCGACAGCACTCTACAAGACCCTTAGCGACACAACAGAACCTCACTAAAACCCTATGGGCTCCTACAGAACACTGCAGGTGCCTATGGAACCCTACAGACCCCTACGGAATACTACCAGCCGCTACCGAAACCTATGGCCCCTACGGAACTCTACGGAACCTGACAGAAACACTGTGGGCCCCTACAGGCCCTTGCGGGCACTTGCAGAACTCTGCAGGAACCCACGGAACTTTATGGAACCCTACCAGCCCCTACGGAAGCCTAAAGATCCTTGCAGGCAGTTACGGAACGGTACAGGGCCCTACGGAACTTTACCAGCCACTACGGAACTCTACGGGCCCCTACGGAACCCTGCAGAACCCTCCGGAACCTTACAGAATCCCACAGACTCCTACAGACTCCTGCGGGCACTTACACAATCCTAGAGGCCCCTACGGAACACTGCCAGCCCCTATGGAAGGAACCCTACGGGCCCCTACAGAACACTACTGGCTCCTGCAGTACTCTACAGGCCTCTAGGGAACCTACGAAGCTCTACGGAACCCTATGGATCCTTACGGAACAGTACGGGCCCCTTCAGACCTCTGCGGGCGCTTATGGAAACCTACAGGACCCTACGGAACTGTACGAGACTCTACAGGACCCTAGGGAACACTACAGGCCCCTACGGAACCGTACGAGACTCTACAGGCCCCTAGGGAACACCACAGGCCCCTACGGAACCCTACACTACCCTCTGGAAACTTATGGCACCCTACAAGCTCCTACCAACCCCTGCGGGCACTTACACAACCCTACAGGCCCCTATGGAAATCTACGGGACTCTATGGGCCCCTAGGGAAGCCTACAGATTTTGACGGAACCCTACGAGCCCCTCTGGAACCCTACAGAATACTCCAGGACCCGACAGCACTCTACAAGACCCTTAGCAACACAACGGAACCTCACTAAAACCCTATGGGCTCCTACAGAACACTGCAGGTGCCTACGAAACCCTGCAGGCCCCTACGGAACCCTACAGACACCTGCGGGCACTTACAGAACACTGCAGGCCCCTACGGAACCCTACAGGTCCATACAGAACCCCACAGGGCCCTACGGAACTTTACCAGCCACTACGGAACTCTACGGGCCCCTACAGAACCCTGCAGAACCCTCCGGAACCTTAGAGAATCCCACAGACTCCTACAGACTCCTGCGGGCACTTACACAATCCTAGAGGCCCCTACGGAACACTGCCAGCCCCTATGGAAGGAACCCTACGGGCCCCTACAGAACACTACTGGCTCCTGCGGTACTCTACAGGCCTCTAGGAAACCTACGAAGCTCTATGGAGCCCTGTGGATCCTTACGGAACAGGACGGGCCCCTTCAGACCTCTGCGGGCGCTTATGGAAACCTACAGGACCCTACGGAACTGTACGAGACTCTACAGGCCCCTAGGGAACACCACAGGCCCCTACGGAACCGTACGAGACTCTACAGGCCCCTAGGGAACACCACAGGCCCCTACGGAACCCTACACAACCCTCTGGAAACTTATGGCACCCTACAAGCTCCTACCAACCCCTGCGGGCACTTACACAACCCTACAGGTCCCTACGGGACTCCACGGGCCCCTAGGGAAGCCTACAGATTTCAACGGAACCCTACGAGCCCCTCTGGAACCCTACAGAATACTCCAGGACCCGACAGCACTCTACAAGACCCTTAGCGACACAACAGAACCTCACTAAAACCCTATGGGCTCCTACAGAACACTGCAGGTGCCTATGGAACCCTACAGACCCCTACGGAATACTACCAGCCGCTACGGAAACCTATGGCCCCTACGGAACTCTACGGAACCTGACAGAAACACTGTGGGCCCCTACAGGCCCTTGCGGGCACTTGCAGAACTCTGCAGGAACCCACGGAACTTTATGGAACCCTACCAGCCCCTACGGAAGCCTAAAGATCCTTGCAGGCAGTTACGGAACGGTACAGGGCCCTACGGAACTTTACCAGCCACTACGGAACTCTACGGGCCCCTACGGAACCCTGCAGAACCCTCCGGAACCTTACAGAATCCCACAGACTCCTACAGACTCCTGCGGGCACTTACACAATCCTAGAGGCCCCTACGGAACACTGCCAGCCCCTATGGAAGGAACCCTACGGGCCCCTACAGAACACTACTGGCTCCTGCAGTACTCTACAGGCCTCTAGGAAACCTACGAAGCTCTACGGAACCCTATGGATCCTTACGGAACAGTACGGGCCCCTTCAGACCTCTGCGGGCGCTTATGGAAACCTACAGGACCCTACGGAACTGTACGAGACTCTAGAGGCCCCTAGGGAACACTACAGGCCCCTACGGAACCGTACGAGACTCTACAGGCCCCTAGGGAACACCACAGGCCCCTACGGAACCCTACACTACCCTCTGGAAACTTATGGCACCCTACAAGCTCCTACCAACCCCTGCGGGCACTTACACAACCCTACAGGCCCCTATGGAAATCTACGGGACTCTATGGGCCCCTAGGGAAGCCTACAGATTTTGACGGAACCCTACGAGCCCCTCTGGAACCCTACAGAATACTCCAGGACCCGACAGCACTCTACAAGACCCTTAGCAACACAACGGAACCTCACTAAAACCCTATGGGCTCCTACAGAACACTGCAGGTGCCTACGAAACCCTGCAGGCCCCTACGGAACCCTACAGACACCTGCGGGCACTTACAGAACCCTGCAGGCCCCTACGGAACCCTACAGGTCCATACAGAACCCCACAGGGCCCTACGGAACTTTACCAGCCACTACGGAACTCTACGGGCCCCTACGGAACCCTGCAGAACCCTCCGGAACCTTACAGAATCCCACAGACTCCTACAGACTCCTGCGGGCACTTACACAATCCTAGAGGCCCCTACGGAACACTGCCAGCCCCTATGGAAGGAACCCTACGGGCCCCTACAGAACACTACTGGCTCCTGCGGTACTCTACAGGCCTCTAGGAAACCTACGAAGCTCTATGGAGCCCTGTGGATCCTTACGGAACAGGACGGGCCCCTTCAGACCTCTGCGGGCGCTTATGGAAACCTACAGGACCCTACGGAACTGTACGAGACTCTACAGGCCCCTAGGGAACACCACAGGCCCCTACGGTACCCTACACAACCCTCTGGAAACTTATGGCACCCTACAAGCTCCTACCAACCCCTGCGGGCACTTACACAACCCTACAGGTCCCTACGGGACTCCACGGGCCCCTAGGGAAGCCTACAGATTTCAACGGAACCCTACGAGCCCCTCTGGAACCCTACAGAATACTCCAGGACCCGACAGCACTCTACAAGACCCTTAGCGACACAACAGAACCTCACTAAAACCCTATGGGCTCCTACAGAACACTGCAGGTGCCTATGGAACCCTACAGACCCCTACGGAATACTACCAGCCGCTACGGAAACCTATGGCCCCTACGGAACTCTACGGAACCTGACAGAAACACTGTGCGCCCCTACAGGTCCTTGCGGGCACTTGCAGAACTCTGCAGGAACCCACAGAACTTTATGGAACCCTACCAGCCCCTACGGAAGCCTAAAGATCCCTGCAGGCAGTTACGGAACGGTACAGGGCCCTACGGAACTTTACCAGCCACTACGGAACTCTACAGGCCCCTACGGAACCCTGCAGAACCCTCCGGAACCTTACAGAATCCCACGGATTCCTACAGACTCCTGCAGGCACTTACACAACCCTAGAGGCCCCTACGGAACACTACCAGCCCCTACGGAAGGAACCCTACGGGCCCCTACAGAACACTACTGGCTCCTGCGGTACTCTACAGGCCTCTAGGGAACCTACGAAGCTCTACGGAACCCTATGGATCCTTACGGAACAGGACGGGCCCCTTCAGACCTCTGCGGGCGCTTATGGAAACCTACAGGACCCTACGGAACTGTACGAGACTCTAGAGGCCCCTAGGGAACACTACAGGCCCCTACGGAACGGTACGAGACTCTACAGGCCCCTAGGGAACACCACAGGCCCCTACGGAACCCTACACAACCCTCTGGAAACTTATGGCACCCTACAAGCTCCTACCAACCCCTGCGGGCACTTACACAACCCTACAGGCCCCTACGGAAATCTACGGGACTCTATGGGCCCCTAGGGAAGCCTACAGATTTTGACGGAACCCTACGAGCCCCTCTGGAACCCTACAGAATACTCCAGGACCCGACAGCACTCTACAAGACCCTTAGCAACACAACGGAACCTCACTAAAACCCTATGGGCTCCTACAGAACACTGCAGGTGCCTACGAAACCCTGCAGGCCCCTACGGAACCCTACAGACACCTGCGGGCACTTACAGAACACTGCAGGCCCCTACGGAACCCTACAGGTCCATACAGAACCCCACAGGGCCCTACGGAACTTTACCAGCCACTACGGAACTCTACGGGCCCCTACGGAACCCTGCAGAACCCTCCGGAACCTTACAGAATCCCACAGACTCCTACAGACTCCTGCGGGCACTTACACAATCCTAGAGGCCCCTACGGAACACTGCCAGCCCCTATGGAAGGAACCCTACGGGCCCCTACAGAACACTACTGGCTCCTGCGGTACTCTACAGGCCTCTAGGAAACCTACGAAGCTCTATGGAGCCCTGTGCATCCTTACGGAACAGGACGGGCCCCTTCAGACCTCTGCGGGCGCTTATGGAAACCTACAGGACCCTACGGAACTGTACGAGACTCTACAGGCCCCTAGGGAACACCACAGGCCCCTACGGAACCCTACACAACCCTCTGGAAACTTATGGCACCCTACAAGCTCCTACCAACCCCTGCGGGCACTTACACAACCCTACAGGTCCCTACGGGACTCTATGGGCCCCTAGGGAAGCCTACAGATTTCAACGGAACCCTACGAGCCCCTCTGGAACCCTACAGAATACTCCAGGACCCGACAGCACTCTACAAGACCCTTAGCGACACAACAGAACCTCACTAAAACCCTATGGGCTCCTACAGAACACTGCAGGTGCCTATGGAACCCTACAGACCCCTACGGAATACTACCAGCCGCTACCGAAACCTATGGCCCCTACGGAACTCTACAGAACCTGACAGAAACACTGTGGGCCCCTACAGGCCCTTGCGGGCACTTGCAGAACTCTGCAGGAACCCACGGAACTTTATGGAACCCTACCAGCCCCTACGGAAGGCTAAAGATCCTTGCAGGCAGTTACGGAACGGTACAGGGCCCTACGGAACTTTACCAGCCACTACGGAACTCTACGGGCCCCTACGGAACCCTGCAGAACCCTCCGGAACCTTACAGAATCCCACAGACTCCTACAGACTCCTGCGGGCACTTACACAATCCTAGAGGCCCCTACGGAACACTGCCAGCCCCTATGGAAGGAACCCTACGGGCCCCTACAGAACACTACTGGCTCCTGCAGTACTCTACAGGCCTCTAGGGAACCTACGAAGCTCTACGGAACCCTATGGATCCTTACGGAACAGTACGGGCCCCTTCAGACCTCTGCGGGCGCTTATGGAAACCTACAGGACCCTACGGAACTGTACGAGACTCTACAGGCCCCTAGGGAACACTACAGGCCCCTACGGAACCGTACGAGACTCTACAGACCCCTAGGGAACACCACAGGCCCCTACGGAACCCTACACAACCCTCTGGAAACTTATGGCACCCTACAAGCTCCTACCAACCCCTGCGGGCACTTACACAACCCTACAGGCCCCTACGGAAATCTACGGGACTCTATGGGCCCCTAGGGAAGCCTACAGATTTTGACGGAACCCTACGAGCCCCTCTGGAACCCTACAGAATACTCCAGGACCCGACAGCACTCTACAAGACCCATAGCAACACAACGGAACCTCACTAAAACCCTATGGGCTCCTACAGAACACTGCAGGTGCCTACGAAACCCTGCAGGCCCCTACGGAACCCTACAGACACCTGCGGGCACTTACAGAACCCTGCAGGCCCCTAAGGAACCCTACAGGTCCATACAGAACCCCACAGGGCCCTACGGAACTTTACCAGCCACTACGGAACTCTACGGGCCCCTACGGAACCCTGTAGAACCCTCCGGAACCTTACAGAATCCCACAGACTCCTACAGACTCCTGCGGGCACTTACACAATCCTAGAGGCCCCTACGGAACACTGCCAGCCCCTATGGAAGGAACCCTACGGGCCCCTACAGAACACTACTGGCTCCTGCGGTACTCTACAGGCCTCTAGGAAACCTACGAAGCTCTATGGAGCCCTGTGGATCCTTACGGAACAGGACGGGCCCCTTCAGACCTCTGCGGGCGCTTATGGAAACCTACAGGACCCTATGGAACCGTAGAAGACTCTACAGGCCCCTAGGGAACACCACAGGCCCCTACGGAACCGTACGAGACTCTACAGGCCCCTAGGGAACACTACAGGCCCCTACTGAACGGTACGAGACTCTACAGGCCCCTAGGGAACACCACAGGCCCCTACGGAACCCTACACAACCCTCTGGAAACTTATGGCACCCTACAAGCTCCTACCAACCCCTGCGGGCACTTACACAACCCTACAGGTCCCTACGGAAATCTACGGGACTCCACGGGCCCCTAGGGAAGCCTACAGATTTCAACGGAACCCTACGAGCCCCTCTGGAACCCTACAGAATACTCCAGGACCCGACAGCACTCTACAAGACCCTTAGCAACACAACGGAACCTCACTAAAACCCTATGGGCTCCTACAGAACACTGCAGGTGCCTACGAAACCCTGCAGGCCCCTACGGAACCCTACAGACACCTGCGGGCACTTACAGAACCCTGCAGGCCCCTACGGAACCCTACAGGTCCATACAGAACCCCACAGGGCCCTACGGAACTTTACCAGCCACTACGGAACTCTACGGGCCCCTACGGAACCCTGCAGAACCCTCCGGAACCTTACAGAATCCCACAGACTCCTACAGACTCCTGCGGGCACTTACACAATCCTAGAGGCCCCTACGGAACACTGCCAGCCCCTATGGAAGGAACCCTACGGGCCCCTACAGAACACTACTGGCTCCTGCGGTACTCTACAGGCCTCTAGGAAACCTACGAAGCTCTATGGAGCCCTGTGGATCCTTACGGAACAGGACGGGCCCCTTCAGACCTCTGCGGGCGCTTATGGAAACCTACAGGCCCCTACGGAACCGTACGAGACTCTAGAGGCCCCTAGGGAACACCACAGGCCCCTACGGAACCCTACACAACCCTCTGGAAACTTATGGCACCCTACAAGCTCCTACCAACCCCTGCGGGCACTTACACAACCCTACAGGTCCCTACGGGACTCTATGGGCCCCTAGGGAAGCCTACAGATTTCAACGGAACCCTACGAGCCCCTCTGGAACCCTACAGAATACTCCAGGACCCGACAGCACTCTACAAGACCCTTAGCGACACAACAGAACCTCACTAAAACCCTATGGGCTCCTACAGAACACTGCAGGTGCCTATGGAACCCTACAGATCCCTACGGAATACTACCAGCCGCTACCGAAACCTATGGCCCCTACGGAACTCTACAGAACCTGACAGAAACACTGTGGGCCCCTACAGGCCCTTGCGGGCACTTGCAGAACTCTGCAGGAACCCACGGAACTTTATGGAACCCTACCAGCCCCTACGGAAGGCTAAAGATCCTTGCAGGCAGTTACGGAACGGTACAGGGCCCTACGGAACTTTACCAGCCACTACGGAACTCTACCGGCCCCTACGGAACCCTGCAGAACCCTCCGGAACCTTACAGAATCCCACAGACTCCTACAGACTCCTGCGGGCACTTACACAATCCTAGAGGCCCCTACGGAACACTGCCAGCCCCTATGGAAGGAACCCTACGGGCCCCTACAGAACACTACTGGCTCCTGCAGTACTCTACAGGCCTCTAGGGAACCTACGAAGCTCTACGGAACCCTATGGATCCTTACGGAACAATACGGGCCCCTTCAGACCTCTGCGGGCGCTTATGGAAACCTACAGGACCCTACGGAACTGTACGAGACTCTACAGGCCCCTAGGGAACACTACAGGCCCCTACGGAACCGTACGAGACTCTACAGGCCCCTAGGGAACACTTACAGTCCCCTACAAAACCGTACGAGACTCTACAGGCCCCTAGGGAACACCACAGGCCCCTACGGAACCGTACGAGACTCTACAGGCCCCTAGGGAACACCACAGGCCCCTACGGAACCGTACGAGACTCTACAGGCCCCTAGGGAACACCACAGGCCCCTACGGAACCCTACACAACCCTCTGGAAACTTATGGCACCCTACAAGCTCCTACCAACCCCTGCGGGCACTTACACAACCCTACAGGTCCCTACGGAAATCTACGGGACTCCACGGGCCCCTAGGGAAGCCTACAGATTTCAACGGAACCCTACGAGCCCCTCTGGAACCCTACAGAATACTCCAGGACCCGACAGCACTCTACAAGACCCTTAGCAACACAACAGAACCTCACTAAAACCCTATGGGCTCTTACAGAACACTGCAGGTGCCTACGGAACCCTACAGACCCCTACGGAATACTACCAGCCGCTACGGAAACCTATGGCCCCTACGGAACTCTACGGAACCTGACAGAAACACTGTGGGCCCCTACAGGCCCTTGCGGGCACTTGCAGAACTCTGCAGGAACCCACGGAACTTTATGGAACCCTACCAGCCCCTACGGAAGCCTAAAGATCCTTGCAGGCAGTTACGGAACGGTACAGGGCCCTAGGGAACGTTACCAGCCACTACGGAACTCTACGGGCCCCTACGGAACCCTGCAGAACCCTCCAGAACCTTACAGAATCCCACGGATTCCTACAGACTCCTGCGGGCACTTACTCAACCCTAGAGGACCCTAGGGAACACTGCCAGCCCCTACGGAAGGAACCCTACGGGCCCCTACAGAACACTACTGGCTCCTGCGGTACTCTACAGGCTTCTAGGGAACCTATGACTCTCTACAGAGCCCTGTGGATCCTTACGGAACAGGACGGGCCCCTTCAGAACTCTGCGGGCGCTTATGGAAACCTACAGGACCCTACGGAACTGTACGAGACTCTACAGGCCCCTAGAGAACACCACAGGCCCCTACGGAACCGTACGAGACTCTACAGGCCCCTAGGGAACACCACAGGCCCCTACGGAACCCTACACAACCCTCTGGAAACTTATGGCACCCTACAAGCTCCTACCAACCCCTGCGGGCACTTACACAACCCTACAGGTCCCTACGGAAATCTACGGGACTCCACGGGCCCCTAGGGAAGCCTACAGATTTCGACAGAACCCTACGAGCCCCTCTGGAACCCTACAGAATACTCCAGGACCCGACAGCACTCTACAAGACCCTTAGCAACACAACGGAACCTCACTAAAAGCCTATGGGCTCCTACAGAACACTGCAGGCGCCTACGGAACCCTACAGACCCGTACGGAACCCTACAGACACCTGCGGGCACTTACAGAACCCTGCAGGCCCCTACAAAACCCTACAGGTCCATACAGAACCCCACAGGGCCCTACGGAACTTTACCAGCCACGACGGAACTCTACGGGCCCCTACGGAACCCTGCAGAACCCTCCGGAACCTTACAGAATCCCACAGACTCCTACAGACTCCTGCGGGCACTTACACAATCCTAGAGGCCCCTACGGAACACTGCCAGCCCCTATGGAAGGAACCCTACGGGCCCCTACAGAACACTACTGGCTCCTGCGGTACTCTACAGGCCTCTAGGAAACCTACGAAGCTCTGTGGAGCCCTGTGGATCCTTACGGAACAGGACGGGCCCCTTCAGACCTCTGCGGGCGCTTATGAAAACCTACAGGACCCTACGGAACTGTACGAGACTCTACAGGACCCTAGGGAACACCACAGGCCCCTACGGAACCGTACGAGACTCTAGAGGCCCCTAGGGAACACCACAGGCCCCTACGGAACCCTACACAACCCTCTGGAAACTTATGGCACCCTACAAGCTCCTACCAACCCCTGCGGGCACTTACACAACCCTACAGGTCCCTACGGGACTCTATGGGCCCCTAGGGAAGCCTACAGATTTCAACGGAACCCTACGAGCCCCTCTGGAACCCTACAGAATACTCCAGGACCCGACAGCACTCTACAAGACCCTTAGCGACACAACAGAACCTCACTAAAACCCTATGGGCTCCTACAGAACACTGCAGGTGCCTATGGAACCCTACAGACCCCTACGGAATACTACCAGCCGCTACCGAAACCTATGGCTCCTACGGTACTCTACAGAACCTGACAGAAACACTGTGGGCCCCTACAGGCCCTTGCGGGCACTTGCAGAACTCTGCAGGAACCCACGGAACTTTATGGAACCCTACCAGCCCCTACGGAAGGCTAAAGATCCTTGCAGGCAGTTACGGAACGGTACAGGGCCCTACGGAACTTTACCAGCCACTACGGAACTCTACGGGCCCCTACGGAACCCTGCAGAACCCTCCAGAACCTTACAGAATCCCACAGACTCCTACAGACTCCTGCGGGCACTTACACAATCCTAGAGGCCCCTACGGAACACTGCCAGCCCCTATGGAAGGAACCCTACGGGCCCCTACAGAACACTACTGGCTCCTGCAGTACTCTACAGGCCTCTAGGGAACCTACGAAGCTCTACGGAACCCTATGGATCCTTACGGAACAGTACGGGCCCCTTCAGACCTCTGCGGGCGCTTATGGAAACCTACAGGACCCTACGGAACTGTACGAGACTCTACAGGACCCTAGGGAACACTACAGGCCCCTACGGAACCGTACGAGACTCTACAGACCCCTAGGGAACACCACAGGCCCCTACGGAACCCTACACAACCCTCTGGAAACTTATGGCACCCTACAAGCTCCTACCAACCCCTGCGGGCACTTACACAACCCTACAGGTCCCTACGGAAATCTACGGGACTCTATGGGCCCCTAGGGAAGCCTACAGATTTTGACGGAACCCTACGAGCCCCTCTGGAACCCTACAGAATACTCCAGGACCCGACAGCACTCTACAAGACCCTTAGCAACACAACGGAACCTCACTAAAACCCTATGGGCTCCTACAGAACACTGCAGGTGCCTACGAAACCCTGCAGGCCCCTACGGAACCCTACAGACACCTGCGGGCACTTACAGAACCCTGCAGGCCCCTACGGAACCCTACAGGTCCATACAGAACCCCACAGGGCCCTACGGAACTTTACCAGCCACTACGGAACTCTACGGGCCCCTACGGAACCCTGCAGAACCCTCCGGAACCTTACAGAATCCCACAGACTCCTACAGACTCCTGCGGGCACTTACACAACCCTACAGGCCCCTACGGAACACTGCCAGCCCCTATGGAAGGAACCCTACAAGCCCCTACAGAACACTACTGGCTCCTGCGGTACTCTACAGGCCTCTAGGAAACCTACGAAGCTCTATGGAGCCCTGTGGATCCTTACGGAACAGTACGGGCCCCTTCAGACCTCTGCGGGCGCTTATGGAAACCTACAGGACCCTACGGAACCGTAGAAGACTCTACAGGCCCCTAGGGAACACCACAGGCCCCTACGGAACCGTACGAGACTCTAGAGGCCCCTAGGGAACACTACAGGCCCCTACTGAACGGTACGAGACTCTACAGGCCCCTAGGGAACACCACAGGCCCCTACGGAACCCTACACAACCCTCTGGAAACTTATGGCACCCTACAAGCTCCTACCAACCCCTGCGGGCACTTACACAACCCTACAGGTCCCTACGGAAATCTACGGGACTCCACGGGCCCCTAGGGAAGCCTACAGATTTCAACGGAACCCTACGAGCCCCTCTGGAACCCTACAGAATACTCCAGGACCCGACAGCACTCTACAAGACCCTTAGCAACACAACAGAACCTCACTAAAACCCTATGGGCTCTTACAGAACACTGCAGGTGCCTACGGAACCCTACAGACCCCTACGGAATACTACCAGCCGCTACGGAAACCTATGGCCCCTACGGAACTCTACGGAACCTGACAGAAACACTGTGGGCCCCTACAGGCCCTTGCGGGCACTTGCAGAACTCTGCAGGAACCCACGGAACTTTATGGAACCCTACCAGCCCCTATGGAAGCCTAAAGATCCTTGCAGGCAGTTACGGAACGGTACAGGGCCCTAGGGAACGTTACCAGCCACTACGGAACTCTACGGGCCCCTACGGAACCCTGCAGAACCCTCCAGAACCTTACAGAATCCCACGGATTCCTACAGACTCCTGCGGGCACTTACTCAACCCTAGAGGACCCTAGGGAACACTGCCAGCCCCTACGGAAGGAACCCTACGGGCCCCTACAGAACACTACTGGCTCCTGCGGTACTCTACAGGCTTCTAGGGAACCTATGACTCTCTACAGAGCCCTGTGGATCCTTACGGAACAGGACGGGCCCCTTCAGACCTCTGCGGGCGCTTATGGAAACCTACAGGACCCTACGGAACTGTACGAGACTCTACAGGCCCCTAGAGAACACCACAGGCCCCTACGGAACGGTACGAGACTCTAGAGGCCCCTAGGGAACACCACAGGCCCCTACGGAACCCTACACAACCCTCTGGAAACTTATGGCACCCTACAAGCTCCTACCAACCCCTGCGGGCACTTACACAACCCTACAGGTCCCTACGGAAATCTACGGGACTCCACGGGCCCCTAGGGAAGCCTACAGATTTCGACAGAACCCTACGAGCCCCTCTGGAACCCTACAGAATACTCCAGGACCCGACAGCACTCTACAAGACCCTTAGCAACACAACGGAACCTCACTAAAAGCCTATGGGCTCCTACAGAACACTGCAGGCGCCTACGGAACCCTACAGACCCCTACGGAACCCTACAGACACCTGCGGGCACTTACAGAACCCTGCAGGCCCCTACAAAACCCTACAGGTCCATACAGAACCCCACAGGGCCCTACGGAACTTTACCAGCCACGACGGAACTCTACGGGCCCCTACAGAACCCTGCAGAACCCTCCGGAACCTTACAGAATCCCACAGACTCCTACAGACTCCTGCGGGCACTTACACAACCCTAGAGGCCCCTACGGAACACTACCAGCCCCTACGGAAGGAACCCTACGGGCCCCTACAGAACACTACTGGCTCCTGCGGTACTCTACAGGCCTCTAGGGAACCTACGAAGCTCTACGGAACCCTATGGATCCTTACGGAACAGGACGGGCCCCTTCAGACCTCTGCGGGCGCTTATGGAAACCTACAGGACCCTACGGAACTGTACGAGACTCTAGAGGCCCCTAGGGAACACTACAGGCCCCTACGGAACCGTACGAGACTCTACAGGCCCCTAGGGAACACCACAGGCCCCTACGGAACCCTACACAACCCTCTGGAAACTTATGGCACCCTACAAGCTCCTACCAACCCCTGCGGGCACTTACACAACCCTACAGGTCCCTACGGAAATCTACGGGACTCCACGGGCCCCTAAGGAAGCCTACAGATTTCAACGGAACCCTACGAGCCCCTCTGGAACCCTACAGAATACTCCAGGACCCGACAGCACTCTACAAGACCCTTAGCAACACAACGGAACCTCAGTAAAACCCTATGGGCTCCTACAGAACACTGCAGGTGCCTACGAAACCCTGCAGGCCCCTACGGAACCCTACAGACACCTGCGGGCACTTACAGAACCCTGCAGGTCCCTACGGAACCCTACAGGTCCATACAGAACCCCACAGGGCCCTAGGGAACTTAACCAGCCACTACGGAACTCTACGGGCCCCTACGGAACCCTGCAGAACCCTCCGGAACCTTACCGAATCCCACAGACTCCTACAGACTCCTGCGGGCACTTACACAATCCTAGAGGCCCCTACGGAACACTGCCAGCCCCTATGGAAGGAACCCTACGGGCCCCTACAGAACACTACTGGCTCCTGCGGTACTCTACAGGCCTCTAGGAAACCTACGAAGCTCTATGGAGCCCTGTGGATCCTTACGGAACAGGACGGGCCCCTTCAGACCTCTGCGGGCGCTTATGGAAACCTACAGGACCCTACGGAACTGTACGAGACTCTACAGGCCCCTAGGGAACACCACAGGCCCCTACGGAACCCTACACAACCCTCTGGAAACTTATGGCACCCTACAAGCTCCTACCAACCCCTGCGGGCACTTACACAACCCTACAGGTCCCTACGGAAATCTACGGGACTCCACGGGCCCCTAGGGAAGCCTACAGATTTCGACAGACCCCTACGAGCCCCTCTGGAACCCTACAGAATACTCCAGGACCCGACAGCACTCTACAAGACCCTTAGCAACACAACGGAACCTCACTAAAAGCCTATGGGCTCCTACAGAACACTGCAGGCGCCTACGGAACCCTACAGACCCCTACGGAACCCTACAGACACCTGCGGGCACTTACAGAACCCTGCAGGCCCCTACAAAACCCTACAGGTCCATACAGAACCCCACAGGGCCCTAGGGAACTTTACCAGCCACTACGGAACTCTACGGGCCCCTACGGAACCCTGCAGAACCCTCCGGAACCTTACAGAATCCCACAGACTCCTGCAGACTCCTGCGGGCACTTACACAACCCTAGAGGCCCCTACGGAACACTACCAGCCCCTACGGAAGGAACCCTACGGGCCCCTACAGAACACTACTGGCTCCTGCGGTACTCTACAGGCCTCTAGGGAACCTACGAAGCTCTACGGAACCCTATGGATCCTTACGGAACAGGACGGGCCCCTTCAGACCTCTGCGGGCGCTTATGGAAACCTACAGGACCCTACGGAACTGTACGAGACTCTACAGGCCCCTAGGGAACACCACAGGCCCCTACAGAACGGTACGAGACTCTAGAGGCCCCTAGGGAACACCACAGGCCCCTACGGAACCCTACACAACCCTCTGGAAACTTATGGCACCCTACAAGCTCCTACCAACCCCTGCGGGCACTTACACAACCCTACAGGTCCCTACGGGACTCTATGGGTCCTTGGGAAGCCTACAGATTTCAACGGAACCCTACGAGCCCCTCTGGAACCCTACAGAATACTCCAGGACCCGACAGCACTCTACAAGACCCTTAGCGACACAACAGAACCTCACTAAAACCCTATGGGCTCCTACAGAACACTGCAGGTGCCTATGGAACCCTACAGACCCCTACGGAATACTACCAGCCGCTACGGAAACCTATGGCCCCTACGGAACTCTACGGAACCTGACAGAAACACTGTGCGCCCCTACAGGCCCTTGCGGGCACTTGCAGAACTCTGCAGGAACCCACGGAACTTTATGGAACCCTACCAGCCCCTACGGAAGCCTAAAGATCCCTGCAGGCAGTTACGGCACGGTACAGGGCCCTACGGAACTTTACCAGCCACTACGGAACTCTACGGGCCCCTACGGAACCCTGCAGAACCCTCCGGAACCTTACAGAATCCCACGGATTCCTACAGACTCCTGCAGGCACTTACACAACCCTAGAGGCCCCTACGGAACACTACCAGCCCCTACGGAAGGAACCCTACGGGCCCCTACAGAACACTACTGGCTCCTGCGGTACTCTACAGGCCTCTAGGGAACCTACGAAGCTCTACGGAACCCTATGGATCCTTACGGAACAGGACGGGCCCCTTCAGACCTCTGCGGGCGCTTATGGAAACCTACAGGACCCTACGGAACTGTACGAGACTCTAGAGGCCCCTAGGGAACACTACAGGCCCCTACGGAACGGTACGAGACTCTACAGGCCCCTAGGGAACACCACAGGCCCCTACGGAACCCTACACAACCCTCTGGAAACTTATGGCACCCTACAAGCTCCTACCAACCCCTGCGGGCACTTACACAACCCTACAGGTCCCTACGGAAATCTACGGGACTCCACGGGCCCCTAAGGAAGCCTACAGATTTCAACGGAACCCTACGAGCCCCTCTGGAACCCTACAGAATACTCCAGGACCCGACAGCACTCTACAAGACCCTTAGCAACACAACGGAACCTCAGTAAAACCCTATGGGCTCCTACAGAACACTGCAGGTGCCTACGAAACCCTGCAGGCCCCTACGGAACCCTACAGACACCTGCGGGCACTTACAGAACCCTGCAGGTCCCTACGGAACCCTACAGGTCCATACAGAACCCCACAGGGCCCTAGGGAACTTTACCAGCCACTACGGAACTCTACGGGCCCCTACGGAACCCTGCAGAACCCTCCGGAACCTTACCGAATCCCACAGACTCCTACAGACTCCTGCGGGCACTTACACAATCCTAGAGGCCCCTACGGAACACTGCCAGCCCCTATGGAAGGAACCCTACGGGCCCCTACAGAACACTACTGGCTCCTGCGGTACTCTACAGGCCTCTAGGAAACCTACGAAGCTCTATGGAGCCCTGTGGATCCTTACGGAACAGGACGGGCCCCTTCAGACCTCTGCGGGCGCTTATGGAAACCTACAGGACCCTACGGAACTGTACGAGACTCTACAGGCCCCTAGGGAACACCACAGGCCCCTACGGAACCCTACACAACCCTCTGGAAACTTATGGCACCCTACAAGCTCCTACCAACCCCTGCGGGCACTTACACAACCCTACAGGTCCCTACGGAAATCTACGGGACTCCACGGGCCCCTAGGGAAGCCTACAGATTTCGACAGACCCCTACGAGCCCCTCTGGAACCCTACAGAATACTCCAGGACCCGACAGCACTCTACAAGACCCTTAGCAACACAACGGAACCTCACTAAAAGCCTATGGGCTCCTACAGAACACTGCAGGCGCCTACGGAACCCTACAGACCCCTACGGAACCCTACAGACACCTGCGGGCACTTACAGAACCCTGCAGGCCCCTACAAAACCCTACAGGTCCATACAGAACCCCACAGGGCCCTAGGGAACTTTACCAGCCACTACGGAACTCTACGGGCCCCTACGGAACCCTGCAGAACCCTCCGGAACCTTACAGAATCCCACAGACTCCTGCAGACTCCTGCGGGCACTTACACAACCCTAGAGGCCCCTACGGAACACTGCCAGCCCCTATGGAAGGAACCCTACGGGCCCCTACAGAACACTACTGGCTCCTGCGGTACTCTACAGGCCTCTAGGGAACCTACGAAGCTCTACGGAACCCTATGGATCCTTACGGAACAGGACGGGCCCCTTCAGACCTCTGCGGGCGCTTATGGAAACCTACAGGACCCTACGGAACTGTACGAGACTCTACAGGCCCCTAGGGAACACCACAGGCCCCTACGGAACGGTACGAGACTCTAGAGGCCCCTAGGGAACACCACAGGCCCCTACGGAACCCTACACAACCCTCTGGAAACTTATGGCACCCTACAAGCTCCTACCAACCCCTGCGGGCACTTACACAACCCTACAGGTCCCTACGGGACTCTATGGGTCCTTGGGAAGCCTACAGATTTCAACGGAACCCTACGAGCCCCTCTGGAACCCTACAGAATACTCCAGGACCCGACAGCACTCTACAAGACCCTTAGCGACACAACAGAACCTCACTAAAACCCTATGGGCTCCTACAGAACACTGCAGGTGCCTATGGAACCCTACAGACCCCTACGGAATACTACCAGCCGCTACCGAAACCTATGGCCCCTACGGAACTCTACGGAACCTGACAGAAACACTGTGCGCCCCTACAGGCCCTTGCGGGCACTTGCAGAACTCTGCAGGAACCCACGGAACTTTATGGAACCCTACCAGCCCCTACGGAAGCCTAAAGATCCCTGCAGGCAGTTACGGCACGGTACAGGGCCCTACGGAACTTTACCAGCCACTACGGAACTCTACGGGCCCCTACGGAACCCTGCAGAACCCTCCGGAACCTTACAGAATCCCACGGATTCCTACAGACTCCTGCAGGCACTTACACAACCCTAGAGGCCCCTACGGAACACTACCAGCCCCTACGGAAGGAACCCTACGGGCCCCTACAGAACACTACTGGCTCCTGCGGTACTCTACAGGCCTCTAGGGAACCTACGAAGCTCTACGGAACCCTATGGATCCTTACGGAACAGGACGGGCCCCTTCAGACCTCTGCGGGCGCTTATGGAAACCTACAGGACCCTACGGAACTGTACGAGACTCTAGAGGCCCCTAGGGAACACTACAGGCCCCTACGGAACGGTACGAGACTCTACAGGCCCCTAGGGAACACCACAGGCCCCTACGGAACCCTACACAACCCTCTGGAAACTTATGGCACCCTACAAGCTCCTACCAACCCCTGCGGGCACTTACACAACCCTACAGGTCCCTACGGAAATCTACGGGACTCCACGGGCCCCTAAGGAAGCCTACAGATTTCAACGGAACCCTACGAGCCCCTCTGGAACCCTACAGAATACTCCAGGACCCGACAGCACTCTACAAGACCCTTAGCAACACAACGGAACCTCAGTAAAACCCTATGGGCTCCTACAGAACACTGCAGGTGCCTACGAAACCCTGCAGGCCCCTACGGAACCCTACAGACACCTGCGGGCACTTACAGAACCCTGCAGGTCCCTACGGAACCCTACAGGTCCATACAGAACCCCACAGGGCCCTAGGGAACTTTACCAGCCACTACGGAACTCTACGGGCCCCTACGGAACCCTGCAGAACCCTCCGGAACCTTACCGAATCCCACAGACTCCTACAGACTCCTGCGGGCACTTACACAATCCTAGAGGCCCCTACGGAACACTGCCAGCCCCTATGGAAGGAACCCTACGGGCCCCTACAGAACACTACTGGCTCCTGCGGTACTCTACAGGCCTCTAGGAAACCTACGAAGCTCTATGGAGCCCTGTGGATCCTTACGGAACAGGACGGGCCCCTTCAGACCTCTGCGGGCGCTTATGGAAACCTACAGGACCCTACGGAACTGTACGAGACTCTACAGGCCCCTAGGGAACACCACAGGCCCCTACGGAACCCTACACAACCCTCTGGAAACTTATGGCACCCTACAAGCTCCTACCAACCCCTGCGGGCACTTACACAACCCTACAGGTCCCTACGGAAATCTACGGGACTCCACGGGCCCCTAGGGAAGCCTACAGATTTCGACAGACCCCTACGAGCCCCTCTGGAACCCTACAGAATACTCCAGGACCCGACAGCACTCTACAAGACCCTTAGCAACACAACGGAACCTCACTAAAAGCCTATGGGCTCCTACAGAACACTGCAGGCGCCTACGGAACCCTACAGACCCCTACGGAACCCTACAGACACCTGCGGGCACTTACAGAACCCTGCAGGCCCCTACAGAACCCTACAGGTCCATACAGAACCCCACAGGGCCCTACGGAACTTTACCAGCCACTACGGAACTCTACGGGCCCCTACGGAACCCTGCAGAACCCTCCAGAACCTTACAGAATCCCACGGATTCCTACAGACTCCTGCGGGCACTTACTCAACCCTAGAGGACCCTACGGAACACTGCCAGCCCCTATGGAAGGAACCCTACGGGCCCCTACAGAACACTACTGGCTCCTGCGGTACTCTACAGGCCTCTAGGGAACCTACGAAGCTCTACGGAGCCCTATGGATCCTTATGGAACAGGACGGGCCCCTTCAGACCTCTGCGGGCGCTTATGGAAACCTACAGGACCCTACGGAACTGTACGAGACTCTAGAGGCCCCTAGGGAACACTACAGGCCCCTACGGAACGGTACGAGACTCTACAGGCCCCTAGGGAACACCACAGGCCCCTACGGAACCCTACACAACCCTCTGGAAACTTATGGCACCCTACAAGCTCCTACCAACCCCTGCGGGCACTTACACAACCCTACAGGTCCCTACGGGACTCTATGGGCCCCTAGGGAAGCCTACAGATTTCAACGGAACCCTACGAGCCCCTCTGGAACCCTACAGAATACTCCAGGACCCGACAGCACTCTACAAGACCCTTAGCGACACAACAGAACCTCACTAAAACCCTATGGGCTCTTACAGAACACTGCAGGTGCCTATGGAACCCTACAGACCCCTACGGAATACTACCAGCCGCTACCGAAACCTATGGCCCCTACGGAACTCTACGGAACCTGACAGAAACACTGTGGGCCCCTACAGGCCCTTGCGGGCACTTGCAGAACTCTGCAGGAACCCACGGAACTTTATGGAACCCTACCAGCCCCTACGGAAGCCTAAAGATCCTTGCAGGCAGTTACGGAACGGTACAGGGCCCTACGGAACTTTACCAGCCACTACGGAACTCTACGGGCCCCTACGGAACCCTGCAGAACCCTCCGGAACCTTACAGAATCCCACAGACTCCTACAGACTCCTGCGGGCACTTACACAATCCTAGAGGCCCCTACGGAACACTGCCAGCCCCTATGGAAGGAACCCTACGGGCCCCTACAGAACACTACTGGCTCCTGCGGTACTCTACAGGCCTCTAGGAAACCTACGAAGCTCTATGGAGCCCTGTGGATCCTTACGGAACAGTACGGGCCCCTTCAGACCTCTGCGGGCGCTTATGGAAACCTACAGGACCCTACGGAACTGTACGAGACTCTACAGGACCCTAGGGAACACCACAGGCCCCTACGGAACCGTACGAGACTCTAGAGGCCCCTAGGGAACACCACAGGCCCCTACGGAACCCTACACAACCCTCTGGAAACTTATGGCACCCTACAAGCTCCTACCAACCCCTGCGGGCACTTACACAACCCTACAGGCCCCTACGGAAATCTACGGGACTCCACGGGCCCCTAGGGAAGCCTACAGATTTCAACGGAACCCTACGAGCCCCTCTGGAACCCTACAGAATACTCCAGGACCCGACAGCACTCTGCAAGACCCTTAGCAACACAACGGAACCTCAGTAAAACCCTATGGGCTCCTACAGAACACTGCAGGTGCCTACGAAACCCTGCAGGCCCCTACGGAACCCTACAGACACCTGCGGGCACTTACAGAACACTGCAGGCCCCTACGGAACCCTACAGGTCCATACAGAACCCCACAGGGCCCTACGGAACTTTACCAGCCACTACGGAACTCTACGGGCCCCTACAGAACCCTGCAGAACCCTCCGGAACCTTACAGAATCCCACAGACTCCTACAGACTCCTGCGGGCACTTACACAATCCTAGAGGCCCCTACGGAACACTGCCAGCCCCTATGGAAGGAACCCTACGGGCCCCTACAGAACACTACTGGCTCCTGCAGTACTCTACAGACCTCTAGGAAACCTACGAAGCTCTGTGGAGCCCTGTGGATCCTTACGGAACAGTACGGGCCCCTTCAGACCTCTGCGGGCGCTTATGGAAACCTACAGGACCCTACGGAACTGTACGAGACTCTACAGGCCCCTAGGGAACACCACAGGCCCCTACGGAACCGTACGAGACTCTACAGGCCCCTAGGGAACACCACAGGCCCCTACGGAACCCTACACAACCCTCTGGAAACTTATGGCACCCTACAAGCTCCTACCAACCCCTGCGGGCACTTACACAACCCTACAGGTCCCTACGGGACTCCACGGGCCCCTAGGGAAGCCTACAGATTTCAACGGAACCCTACGAGCCCCTCTGGAACCCTACAGAATACTCCAGGACCCGACAGCACTCTACAAGACCCTTAGCGACACAACAGAACCTCACTAAAACCCTATGGGCTCCTACAGAACACTGCAGGTGCCTATGGAACCCTACAGACCCCTACGGAATACTACCAGCCGCTACCGAAACCTATGGCCCCTACGGAACTCTACGGAACCTGACAGAAACACTGTGGGCCCCTACAGGCCCTTGCGGGCACTTGCAGAACTCTGCAGGAACCCACGGAACTTTATGGAACCCTACCAGCCCCTACGGAAGCCTAAAGATCCTTGCAGGCAGTTACGGAACGGTACAGGGCCCTACGGAACTTTACCAGCCACTACGGAACTCTACGGGCCCCTACGGAACCCTGCAGAACCCTCCGGAACCTTACAGAATCCCACAGACTCCTACAGACTCCTGCGGGCACTTACACAATCCTAGAGGCCCCTACGGAACACTGCCAGCCCCTATGGAAGGAACCCTACGGGCCCCTACAGAACACTACTGGCTCCTGCAGTACTCTACAGGCCTCTAGGGAACCTACGAAGCTCTACGGAACCCTATGGATCCTTACGGAACAGTACGGGCCCCTTCAGACCTCTGCGGGCGCTTATGGAAACCTACAGGACCCTACGGAACTGTACGAGACTCTACAGGACCCTAGGGAACACTACAGGCCCCTACGGAACCGTACGAGACTCTACAGGCCCCTAGGGAACACCACAGGCCCCTACGGAACCCTACACAACCCTCTGGAAACTTATGGCACCCTACAAGCTCCTACCAACCCCTGCGGGCACTTACACAACCCTACAGGCCCCTATGGAAATCTACGGGACTCTATGGGCCCCTAGGGAAGCCTACAGATTTTGACGGAACCCTACGAGCCCCTCTGGAACCCTACAGAATACTCCAGGACCCGACAGCACTCTACAAGACCCTTAGCAACACAACGGAACCTCACTAAAACCCTATGGGCTCCTACAGAACACTGCAGGTGCCTACGAAACCCTGCAGGCCCCTACGGAACCCTACAGACACCTGCGGGCACTTACAGAACCCTGCAGGCCCCTACGGAACCCTACAGGTCCATACAGAACCCCACAGGGCCCTACGGAACTTTACCAGCCACTACGGAACTCTACGGGCCCCTACGGAACCCTGCAGAACCCTCCGGAACCTTAGAGAATCCCACAGACTCCTACAGACTCCTGCGGGCACTTACACAATCCTAGAGGCCCCTACGGAACACTGCCAGCCCCTATGGAAGGAACCCTACGGGCCCCTACAGAACACTACTGGCTCCTGCGGTACTCTACAGGCCTCTAGGAAACCTACGAAGCTCTATGGAGCCCTGTGGATCCTTACGGAACAGGACGGGCCCCTTCAGACCTCTGCGGGCGCTTATGGAAACCTACAGGACCCTACGGAACTGTACGAGACTCTACAGGCCCCTAGGGAACACCACAGGCCCCTACGGAACCGTACGAGACTCTACAGGCCCCTAGGGAACACCACAGGCCCCTACGGAACCCTACACAACCCTCTGGAAACTTATGGCACCCTACAAGCTCCTACCAACCCCTGCGGGCACTTACACAACCCTACAGGTTCCTACGGGACTCCACGGGCCCCTAGGGAAGCCTACAGATTTCAACGGAACCCTACGAGCCCCTCTGGAACCCTACAGAATACTCCAGGACCCGACAGCACTCTACAAGACCCTTAGCGACACAACAGAACCTCACTAAAACCCTATGGGCTCCTACAGAACACTGCAGGTGCCTATGGAACCCTACAGACCCCTACGGAATACTACCAGCCGCTACGGAAACCTATGGCCCCTACGGAACTCTACGGAACCTGACAGAAACACTGTGGGCCCCTACAGGCCCTTGCGGGCACTTGCAGAACTCTGCAGGAACCCACGGAACTTTATGGAACCCTACCAGCCCCTACGGAAGCCTAAAGATCCTTGCAGGCAGTTACGGAACGGTACAGGGCCCTACGGAACTTTACCAGCCACTACGGAACTCTACGGGCCCCTACGGAACCCTGCAGAACCCTCCGGAACCTTACAGAATCCCACAGACTCCTACAGACTCCTGCGGGCACTTACACAATCCTAGAGGCCCCTACGGAACACTGCCAGCCCCTATGGAAGGAACCCTACGGGCCCCTACAGAACACTACTGGCTCCTGCAGTACTCTACAGGCCTCTAGGAAACCTACGAAGCTCTACGGAACCCTATGGATCCTTACGGAACAGTACGGGCCCCTTCAGACCTCTGCGGGCGCTTATGGAAACCTACAGGACCCTACGGAACTGTACGAGACTCTAGAGGCCCCTAGGGAACACTACAGGCCCCTACGGAACCGTACGAGACTCTACAGGCCCCTAGGGAACACCACAGGCCCCTACGGAACCCTACACTACCCTCTGGAAACTTATGGCACCCTACAAGCTCCTACCAACCCCTGCGGGCACTTACACAACCCTACAGGCCCCTATGGAAATCTACGGGACTCTATGGGCCCCTAGGGAAGCCTACAGATTTTGACGGAACCCTACGAGCCCCTCTGGAACCCTACAGAATACTCCAGGACCCGACAGCACTCTACAAGACCCTTAGCAACACAACGGAACCTCACTAAAACCCTATGGGCTCCTACAGAACACTGCAGGTGCCTACGAAACCCTGCAGGCCCCTACGGAACCCTACAGACACCTGCGGGCACTTACAGAACCCTGCAGGCCCCTACGGAACCCTACAGGTCCATACAGAACCCCACAGGGCCCTACGGAACTTTACCAGCCACTACGGAACTCTACGGGCCCCTACGGAACCCTGCAGAACCCTCCGGAACCTTACAGAATCCCACAGACTCCTACAGACTCCTGCGGGCACTTACACAATCCTAGAGGCCCCTACGGAACACTGCCAGCCCCTATGGAAGGAACCCTACGGGCCCCTACAGAACACTACTGGCTCCTGCGGTACTCTACAGGCCTCTAGGAAACCTACGAAGCTCTATGGAGCCCTGTGGATCCTTACGGAACAGGACGGGCCCCTTCAGACCTCTGCGGGCGCTTATGGAAACCTACAGGACCCTACGGAACTGTACGAGACTCTACAGGCCCCTAGGGAACACCACAGGCCCCTACGGTACCCTACACAACCCTCTGGAAACTTATGGCACCCTACAAGCTCCTACCAACCCCTGCGGGCACTTACACAACCCTACAGGTCCCTACGGGACTCCACGGGCCCCTAGGGAAGCCTACAGATTTCAACGGAACCCTACGAGCCCCTCTGGAACCCTACAGAATACTCCAGGACCCGACAGCACTCTACAAGACCCTTAGCGACACAACAGAACCTCACTAAAACCCTATGGGCTCCTACAGAACACTGCAGGTGCCTATGGAACCCTACAGACCCCTACGGAATACTACCAGCCGCTACGGAAACCTATGGCCCCTACGGAACTCTACGGAACCTGACAGAAACACTGTGCGCCCCTACAGGTCCTTGCGGGCACTTGCAGAACTCTGCAGGAACCCACAGAACTTTATGGAACCCTACCAGCCCCTACGGAAGCCTAAAGATCCCTGCAGGCAGTTACGGAACGGTACAGGGCCCTACGGAACTTTACCAGCCACTACGGAACTCTACGGGCCCCTACGGAACCCTGCAGAACCCTCCGGAACCTTACAGAATCCCACGGATTCCTACAGACTCCTGCAGGCACTTACACAACCCTAGAGGCCCCTACGGAACACTACCAGCCCCTACGGAAGGAACCCTACGGGCCCCTACAGAACACTACTGGCTCCTGCGGTACTCTACAGGCCTCTAGGGAACCTACGAAGCTCTACGG
Source organism: Numenius arquata (assembly GCF_964106895.1). Lineage (NCBI taxonomy): Eukaryota > Metazoa > Chordata > Aves > Charadriiformes > Scolopacidae > Numenius > Numenius arquata. The sequence goes on along the minus strand of NW_027414033.1, from coordinate 5,925 downwards.
AACCCTATGGATCCTTACGGAACAGGACGGGCCCCTTCAGACCTCTGCGGGCGCTTATGGAAACCTACAGGACCCTACGGAACTGTACGAGACTCTAGAGGCCCCTAGGGAACACTACAGGCCCCTACGGAACGGTACGAGACTCTACAGGCCCCTAGGGAACACCACAGGCCCCTACGGAACCCTACACAACCCTCTGGAAACTTATGGCACCCTACAAGCTCCTACCAACCCCTGCGGGCACTTACACAACCCTACAGGCCCCTACGGAAATCTACGGGACTCTATGGGCCCCTAGGGAAGCCTACAGATTTTGACGGAACCCTACGAGCCCCTCTGGAACCCTACAGAATACTCCAGGACCCGACAGCACTCTACAAGACCCTTAGCAACACAACGGAACCTCACTAAAACCCTATGGGCTCCTACAGAACACTGCAGGTGCCTACGAAACCCTGCAGGCCCCTACGGAACCCTACAGACACCTGCGGGCACTTACAGAACACTGCAGGCCCCTACGGAACCCTACAGGTCCATACAGAACCCCACAGGGCCCTACGGAACTTTACCAGCCACTACGGAACTCTACGGGCCCCTACAGAACCCTGCAGAACCCTCCGGAACCTTACAGAATCCCACAGACTCCTACAGACTCCTGCGGGCACTTACACAATCCTAGAGGCCCCTACGGAACACTGCCAGCCCCTATGGAAGGAACCCTACGGGCCCCTACAGAACACTACTGGCTCCTGCGGTACTCTACAGGCCTCTAGGAAACCTACGAAGCTCTATGGAGCCCTGTGCATCCTTACGGAACAGGACGGGCCCCTTCAGACCTCTGCGGGCGCTTATGGAAACCTACAGGACCCTACGGAACTGTACGAGACTCTACAGGCCCCTAGGGAACACCACAGGCCCCTACGGAACCGTACGAGACTCTACAGGCCCCTAGGGAACACTACAGGCCCCTACTGAACGGTACGAGACTCTACAGGCCCCTAGGGAACACCACAGGCCCCTACGGAACCCTACACAACCCTCTGGAAACTTATGGCACCCTACAAGCTCCTACCAACCCCTGCGGGCACTTACACAACCCTACAGGTCCCTACGGAAATCTACGGGACTCCACGGGCCCCTAGGGAAGCCTACAGATTTCAACGGAACCCTACGAGCCCCTCTGGAACCCTACAGAATACTCCAGGACCCGACAGCACTCTACAAGACCCTTAGCAACACAACGGAACCTCACTAAAACCCTATGGGCTCCTACAGAACACTGCAGGTGCCTACGAAACCCTGCAGGCCCCTACGGAACCCTACAGACACCTGCGGGCACTTACAGAACCCTGCAGGCCCCTACGGAACCCTACAGGTCCATACAGAACCCCACAGGGCCCTACGGAACTTTACCAGCCACTACGGAACTCTACGGGCCCCTACGGAACCCTGCAGAACCCTCCGGAACCTTACAGAATCCCACAGACTCCTACAGACTCCTGCGGGCACTTACACAATCCTAGAGGCCCCTACGGAACACTGCCAGCCCCTATGGAAGGAACCCTACGGGCCCCTACAGAACACTACTGGCTCCTGCGGTACTCTACAGGCCTCTAGGAAACCTACGAAGCTCTATGGAGCCCTGTGGATCCTTACGGAACAGGACGGGCCCCTTCAGACCTCTGCGGGCGCTTATGGAAACCTACAGGCCCCTACGGAACCGTACGAGACTCTAGAGGCCCCTAGGGAACACCACAGGCCCCTACGGAACCCTACACAACCCTCTGGAAACTTATGGCACCCTACAAGCTCCTACCAACCCCTGCGGGCACTTACACAACCCTACAGGTCCCTACGGGACTCTATGGGCCCCTAGGGAAGCCTACAGATTTCAACGGAACCCTACGAGCCCCTCTGGAACCCTACAGAATACTCCAGGACCCGACAGCACTCTACAAGACCCTTAGCGACACAACAGAACCTCACTAAAACCCTATGGGCTCCTACAGAACACTGCAGGTGCCTATGGAACCCTACAGACCCCTACGGAATACTACCAGCCGCTACCGAAACCTATGGCCCCTACGGAACTCTACAGAACCTGACAGAAACACTGTGGGCCCCTACAGGCCCTTGCGGGCACTTGCAGAACTCTGCAGGAACCCACGGAACTTTATGGAACCCTACCAGCCCCTACGGAAGGCTAAAGATCCTTGCAGGCAGTTACGGAACGGTACAGGGCCCTACGGAACTTTACCAGCCACTACGGAACTCTACGGGCCCCTACGGAACCCTGCAGAACCCTCCGGAACCTTACAGAATCCCACAGACTCCTACAGACTCCTGCGGGCACTTACACAATCCTAGAGGCCCCTACGGAACACTGCCAGCCCCTATGGAAGGAACCCTACGGGCCCCTACAGAACACTACTGGCTCCTGCAGTACTCTACAGGCCTCTAGGGAACCTACGAAGCTCTACGGAACCCTATGGATCCTTACGGAACAGTACGGGCCCCTTCAGACCTCTGCGGGCGCTTATGGAAACCTACAGGACCCTACGGAACTGTACGAGACTCTACAGGCCCCTAGGGAACACTACAGGCCCCTACGGAACCGTACGAGACTCTACAGACCCCTAGGGAACACCACAGGCCCCTACGGAACCCTACACAACCCTCTGGAAACTTATGGCACCCTACAAGCTCCTACCAACCCCTGCGGGCACTTACACAACCCTACAGGCCCCTACGGAAATCTACGGGACTCTATGGGCCCCTAGGGAAGCCTACAGATTTTGACGGAACCCTACGAGCCCCTCTGGAACCCTACAGAATACTCCAGGACCCGACAGCACTCTACAAGACCCATAGCAACACAACGGAACCTCACTAAAACCCTATGGGCTCCTACAGAACACTGCAGGTGCCTACGAAACCCTGCAGGCCCCTACGGAACCCTACAGACACCTGCGGGCACTTACAGAACACTGCAGGCCCCTACGGAACCCTACAGGTCCATACAGAACCCCACAGGGCCCTACGGAACTTTACCAGCCACTACGGAACTCTACGGGCCCCTACGGAACCCTGTAGAACCCTCCGGAACCTTACAGAATCCCACAGACTCCTACAGACTCCTGCGGGCACTTACACAATCCTAGAGGCCCCTACGGAACACTGCCAGCCCCTATGGAAGGAACCCTACGGGCCCCTACAGAACACTACTGGCTCCTGCGGTACTCTACAGGCCTCTAGGAAACCTACGAAGCTCTATGGAGCCCTGTGGATCCTTACGGAACAGGACGGGCCCCTTCAGACCTCTGCGGGCGCTTATGGAAACCTACAGGACCCTATGGAACCGTAGAAGACTCTACAGGCCCCTAGGGAACACCACAGGCCCCTACGGAACCGTACGAGACTCTACAGGCCCCTAGGGAACACTACAGGCCCCTACTGAACGGTACGAGACTCTACAGGCCCCTAGGGAACACCACAGGCCCCTACGGAACCCTACACAACCCTCTGGAAACTTATGGCACCCTACAAGCTCCTACCAACCCCTGCGGGCACTTACACAACCCTACAGGTCCCTACGGAAATCTACGGGACTCCACGGGCCCCTAGGGAAGCCTACAGATTTCAACGGAACCCTACGAGCCCCTCTGGAACCCTACAGAATACTCCAGGACCCGACAGCACTCTACAAGACCCTTAGCAACACAACGGAACCTCACTAAAACCCTATGGGCTCCTACAGAACACTGCAGGTGCCTACGAAACCCTGCAGGCCCCTACGGAACCCTACAGACACCTGCGGGCACTTACAGAACCCTGCAGGCCCCTACGGAACCCTACAGGTCCATACAGAACCCCACAGGGCCCTACGGAACTTTACCAGCCACTACGGAACTCTACGGGCCCCTACGGAACCCTGCAGAACCCTCCGGAACCTTACAGAATCCCACAGACTCCTACAGACTCCTGCGGGCACTTACACAATCCTAGAGGCCCCTACGGAACACTGCCAGCCCCTATGGAAGGAACCCTACGGGCCCCTACAGAACACTACTGGCTCCTGCGGTACTCTACAGGCCTCTAGGAAACCTACGAAGCTCTATGGAGCCCTGTGGATCCTTACGGAACAGGACGGGCCCCTTCAGACCTCTGCGGGCGCTTATGGAAACCTACAGGCCCCTACGGAACCGTACGAGACTCTAGAGGCCCCTAGGGAACACCACAGGCCCCTACGGAACCCTACACAACCCTCTGGAAACTTATGGCACCCTACAAGCTCCTACCAACCCCTGCGGGCACTTACACAACCCTACAGGTCCCTACGGGACTCTATGGGCCCCTAGGGAAGCCTACAGATTTCAACGGAACCCTACGAGCCCCTCTGGAACCCTACAGAATACTCCAGGACCCGACAGCACTCTACAAGACCCTTAGCGACACAACAGAACCTCACTAAAACCCTATGGGCTCCTACAGAACACTGCAGGTGCCTATGGAACCCTACAGACCCCTACGGAATACTACCAGCCGCTACCGAAACCTATGGCCCCTACGGAACTCTACAGAACCTGACAGAAACACTGTGGGCCCCTACAGGCCCTTGCGGGCACTTGCAGAACTCTGCAGGAACCCACGGAACTTTATGGAACCCTACCAGCCCCTACGGAAGCCTAAAGACCCTTGCAGGCAGTTACGGAACGGTACAGGGCCCTAGGGAACGTTACCAGCCACTACGGAACTCTACGGGCCCCTACGGAACCCTGCAGAACCCTCCAGAACCTTACAGAATCCCACGGATTCCTACAGACTCCTGAAGGGCACTTACTCAACCCTAGAGGACCCTAGGGAACACTGCCAGCCCCTACGGAAGGAACCCTACGGGCCCCTACAGAACACTACTGGCTCCTGCGGTACTCTACAGGCTTCTAGGGAACCTATGACTCTCTACAGAGCCCTGTGGATCCTTACGGAACAGGACGGGCCCATCCAGAACTCTGCGGGCGCTTATGGAAACCTACAGGACCCTACGGAACTGTACGAGACTCTACAGGCCCCTAGAGAACACCACAGGCCCCTACGGAACCGTACGAGACTCTACAGGCCCCTAGGGAACACCACAGGCCCCTACGGAACCCTACACAACCCTCTGGAAACTTATGGCACCCTACAAGCTCCTACCAACCCCTGCGGGCACTTACACAACCCTACAGGTCCCTACGGAAATCTACGGGACTCCACGGGCCCCTAGGGAAGCCTACAGATTTCGACAGAACCCTACGAGCCCCTCTGGAACCCTACAGAATACTCCAGGACCCGACAGCACTCTACAAGACCCTTAGCAACACAACGGAACCTCACTAAAAGCCTATGGGCTCCTACAGAACACTGCAGGCGCCTACGGAACCCTACAGACCCGTACGGAACCCTACAGACACCTGCGGGCACTTACAGAACCCTGCAGGCCCCTACAAAACCCTACAGGTCCATACAGAACCCCACAGGGCCCTACGGAACTTTACCAGCCACGACGGAACTCTACGGGCCCCTACGGAACCCTGCAGAACCCTCCGGAACCTTACAGAATCCCACAGACTCCTACAGACTCCTGCGGGCACTTACACAATCCTAGAGGCCCCTACGGAACACTGCCAGCCCCTATGGAAGGAACCCTACGGGCCCCTACAGAACACTACTGGCTCCTGCGGTACTCTACAGGCCTCTAGGAAACCTACGAAGCTCTGTGGAGCCCTGTGGATCCTTACGGAACAGGACGGGCCCCTTCAGACCTCTGCGGGCGCTTATGAAAACCTACAGGACCCTACGGAACTGTACGAGACTCTACAGGACCCTAGGGAACACCACAGGCCCCTACGGAACCGTACGAGACTCTAGAGGCCCCTAGGGAACACC